>NC_073341.2:16814166-17118125 GCF_027580225.2 Misgurnus anguillicaudatus
TATTCTTTGTGAAATTAGTTTCACTGGTTTATGCCGATCGCAACGATACCTCGTTTATCATTTTCCAACATTCTGTTCATGTGTTATTGTAAGGCATATGGTAGATGATTTTTTCGCTACTCCTTTTAGAAATTTTGTTTATTTTATGCCAGGTTCTGCTCGTATAATGTTTGGAGCAATCCGCACAGAAATGACCGAACAGATTTTTGATATTTGGTTCTCTTTCTTAGATATACCGCTCCAAAATTGACCGTGCCTGTGACGTTGTCTATTCGGCCTAGTGAATTACTGTATATTACATTTTATAGCATTACTGTACAGAATGTTCTTCTTGTTTTCAATCTCATTTGAGCTTTTTGATTCTCATATACATATGTCAATGCTTGCATCTCTGTCAGCTCTGTCTGCTGTCCCATGAATTGTGTCAACTGAGTGGCATATCTGGTTAGTCACATGCAATGAGATTCTGAGTTCTTGGGTTCGAAACCCGCCTGAGGCAAGTATTAATTTGTTATATTAAAGTTTTGTTCTTTCTCACCTATTCTTCTCAACCTGTCTGTATTTCACATATGTTCTATTTTCATCATGTTTTCTATTGCTGCTCTGCACTGCAGTGGTTCTGATCTGTGATTGCTACGTTTTGGGTACTTGCTGGGCCTTGTGTTTTTGATTGGGTGCTCAATGCGCATTGGGTGATTGATACCTTCTATGTTGCTTGCTGTGCTTTGGGTGCTCATTTCGCTAAAGCTGCTTGGCCCCAAATCGCTGCTTGCAGCTATATTTAGGGGCCAAGCACCTATGGTGCTGTGGCACCTATTGTTTCTGTTAGTATTATTATTATTATTTAGGGGCCAAGCCCGCAGGGCGGCAGGCCACTATTGCGTTTGATGGTTTTCTTATTATTAGGGGTCAAGCACCGAAGGTGCTGAGACACCTATTGTTTTTGTTAGTATTATTATTATTATTATTATTATTATTATTATTTTTCCCCAATGGGAGTCTATGGCAGCCCTATGAACCGTACATAGGAAAATGATGAAATTTGGCACAGTTGTAGAGGTGGTCATAAATAGTCATGTGACCAAAAATGGGGTCTTTAGCAGTAACTCTATAGCGCCACCAGTAGTCCAAAAAATCAATGTTCGAACTGTTATAACTAATGATACATTTGAACTATGAAAATTCTACTTAGTACACGTGATTGCTCTCATCGTGCTTATTGAATTTGATACTTTACAGTAAGACTCCACCCATTACAGTAGCGGCCATTTTGAAATGTACAGTATTTCGTTTTTTCGCTACTCCTCCTTAAAATGCGGTTCAATTCTTATGAGATTTGGCACAGATGATCTTTGGAGTGAGCTGCATAGAAATGACCGAACAGAATTTTGATATTGATCTTTGTTCAAAAGTAATAAATGCGCAAACTTAACGAGGTTGACGCAAAAATGGTTCTGAAGCTGTATCTCAGTCATTCTTTGATCAATTGAAATGAAATTTGGTACACTTCATGTGGACCATGAACTTGGGGTCCATGCCAAATTTGGTGACAGCGCCACCTATGGGTCATGAGATAGAAAAATAGGCTATTATTGCCCATAACTTCTGAACTGTTTGTCAGAAAATTATGATCTTGATGTCTATGGATTGCTTACCTCATGCCGCATCTGTCGATGTGAATTATGCCGGGTTTGACCGAACCGCCTGTCCGCCATTTTGAAATTTCAAATAAATTGTTATATTTTTTGAACTATTGGACATATCCGCGCAAAAAATGGTAAGGAGCTTCGACATGATGTCCTGAAGGTACATGGGAAGTCAGAGTACAGCGCTACCTAGGGGTTATAAACTATAACAGTTCTTATTGAACTGCTTATAACTTCTGAATACATTGTCTGATATACATTTTCTTTGTGAAATTGTATTCACTGTTTTATGCCGATCGCAACGATACCTTGTTTGTCTTTTTCCAACATTATGTTCAGGTGTTATTGTAAGGCATATGGTAAATGATTTTTTCGCTACTCCTTTTACAAATTTTGTGTATTTGATGTCAGGTTCTGCTCGTATAATGTTTGGAGCAATCCGCACAGATGTGACCGAACAGATTTTTGATATTCTGTTCTCTTTCTTAGAAATACCACTCTAAAGTTTACCGTGCCTGTGACGTTGTCTATTTGTCATAGTAATAAATTAATGTGACTGTATATTACATTGTATAGCATCACTATACATAATGATCTGCTTGTCTTCATTTTCACTTGAACTAATGTACATTGTATTTCTGTTATTTCTACTTCTGCTGTGTCAATTCTGCATCTTTGGTGATTGACATGTTAATCCTTTCAGCTCTCTAATCTCTTGTCTGCTGCCTCATGAACTGTGTAAACTGAGTGGCGCATCTAGTTAACCAATTGCATTTAGATTCTAAGTTCCTGTGTTCGAATCCCACCTGAGTCATGATGTTTTGTTCTTCCTCATCAATTCTTCTCAACCTGTCTGTAGTTCACATGTGTTCTATTTTTCCATGTTTGCTGTTGTTGCTCTGCATTATGGTGGTTCTTGCTGTGCTTTGTGAGCTTGCTGTGCTTTGTGTGCTTGCTGTGCTTTGTGAGCTTGCTATGCTTTGTGTGCTTGCTGTGCTTTGTGTGCTTTGTGAGCTTGCTGTGCTTTGTGTGCCTGCTGTGATTTGTGTAATTGCTGTGCTTGCTGTGCTTTGTGTGCTTGCTGTGCTTTGTGTGCTTGCTGTGCTTTGTGTGCTTGCTGTGCTTTGTGTGCTTGCTGTTCTTTGTGAGCTTGCTGTGCTTTGTGTGCCTGCTGTGATTTGTGTAATTGCTGTGCTTTGTGTGCTTGCTGTGCATTGTGAGCTTGCTGTGCTTGCTGTGCTTTGTGTGCTTTGTGTGCTTGCTGTGCTTTGTGAGCTTGCTGTGCTTTGTGTGCCTGCTGTGATTTGTGTAATTGCTGTGCTTGCTGTGCTTTGTGTGCTTTGTGTGCTTGCTGTGCTTTGTGTGCTTGCTGTGCTTTGTGTGCTTGCTGTTCTTTGTGAGCTTGCTGTGCTTTGTGTGCCTGCTGTGATTTGTGTAATTGCTGTGCTTTGTGTGCTTGCTGTGCATTGTGAGCTTGCTGTGCTTTGTGTGCTTGCTGTGCTTTGTGTGCTTGCTGTGCTTTGTGAGCTTGCTGTGCTTTGTGTGCCTGCTGTGCTTTGTGTGCTTGCTGTGCATTGTGAGCTTGCTGTGCTTTGTGTGCTTGCTGTGCTGTGTGTGCATTGCGCCGAAGGTGCTTGACCCCGTGTTGCTGCTTGCAGCTATATTTAGGGGTCAAGCACCGAAGGTGCTGAGACACCTATTGGAATTGTTAGTATTATTATTATTATTATTATCGTCCCATGGGAGTCTATGGCAGCCCTATGAACCGTACATAGGAAAATGATGAAATTTGGCACAGTTGTAGAGGTGGTCATAAATAGTCATGTGACCAAAAATGGGGTCTCTAGCAATAACTCTATAGCGCCACCAGCAGTGCAAAAAATCAATGTTCAAACTGTTATAAATAGTGAACCATTTGATCTATGAAAATTCTACTTAGTACACGTGATTGCTCTCATCCCGCTTATTGAATTTGATACTTTACAGTAAGACTCCACCCATTACAGTAACGGCCATTTTGAAATGTACAGTATTTTGTTTTTTCGCTACTCCTCCTTCAAATGTGGTTCAATTCTTATGAGATTTGGCACAAGTGATCTTTGGAGTGAGCCGCATAGAAATGACTGAACAGAATTTTGATATTCATCTTTGTTCAAAAGTAATAAATGCGCAAACTTAACGAGGTTGACGCAAAAATGGTTCTGAAGCTGTAGCTTGGTCATTCTTTGATCAATTGAAATGAAATTTGGTACACTTCATGTGGACCATGAACTTGGGGTTCATGCCAAATTTGGTGACAGCGCCACCTATGGGTAATGAGATAGGAAAATAGGCTATTTTTGCCCATAACTTCTGAACTGTTTGTCAGAAAATTATGATCTTGATGTCTATGGATTGCTTACCTCATGCCGCATCTGTCGATATGTATTATGCCGGGTTTGACCAAACCGCCTGTCCGCCATTTTGAAATTTCACATAAATTGTTATATTTTTTGAACTATTCGAGATATCCGCGCAAAAATTGGTAAGAAACTTTGACATGATGTCCTGAAGTTACCTGGGAAGTCAGAGTACAGCGCCACCTATGGGTTATAAACTATAACAATTCTTATTGATATTATACTGTTATCTCTTTTCTGCTGCCCAATGAACTGTGTCAACTGAGTGGTGCAACTAGTTAATCATATGCATTGAGATTCTGAGTTCCTGGGTTCAAATCCCACCTGAGTCATGACGTTTTGTTCTTCCTCATCAATTCTTCTCAACCTGTCTGTAGTTCACATGTGTTCTATTTTTCCATGTTTGCTGTTGTTGCTCTGCATTATGGTGGTTCTTGCTGTGCTTTGTGAGCTTGCTGTGCTTTGTGAGCTTGCTGTGCTTTGTGTGCTTGCTGTGCTATGTGAGCTTGCTATGCTTTGTGTGCTTGCTGTGCTTTGTGTGCTTGCTGTGCTTTGTGAGCTTGCTGTGCTTTGTGTGCATGCTGTGATTTGTGTAATTGCTGTGCTTTGTGTGCTTGCTGTGCTTTGTGTGCCTGCTGTGCTTTGTGTGCTTGCTGTGCATTGTGAGCTTGCTGTGCTTTGTGTGCTTGCTGTGCTTTGTGTGCATTGCGCCGAAGGTGCTTGACCCCGTGTTGCTGCTTGCAGCTATATTTATTATTATTATTATTATTATTATATTTCTTCTTCCCCAATGGGAGTCTATGGCAGCCCCATGAACCGTACATAGGAAAATGAAACAAATTTGGCACACTTGTAGTGGTGGTCCTAAATAGTCATGTGACCAACTATGGGGTCTCTAGCATTAACTCTATAGCGCCACCAACACTTCAAAAATTCAATATTCAAATGGTTATAACTGTAGAATCATTTGATCAACAAAAACTCTACCTACTACATCTGATTCCTCTCCTCACACTCATTACACTGACCACCTTACATTAAGACTCCACCCATTACGGTAGCGGCCATTTTGAAAAGTACAGTATTTAGTTTTTTCGCTACTACTTTTGCAGCGTTCATTGCATTGTTACTCAATTTGGCAGAGAGAATCTTTGGACCGAGCCGCAGAGAAATGACCGAACAGAATTTTGATTTTTATCTTTGTTCAAAAGTAATAATTGCGTACATTTATCGATGTCGACCCAAAATTCGTTCTGAGTCATTATCTCGTTATTATTATATTTCTTCTTCCCCAATGGGAGTCTATGGCAGCCCTATGAACCGTACATAGGAAAATGAAACAAATTTGGCACACTCGTAGTGGTGGTCCTAAATAGTCATGTGACCAACTATGGGGTCTCTAGCATTAACTCTATAGCGCCACCAAGACTTCAAAAATTCAATATTCAAATGGTTATAACTGTAGAATCATTTGATCAACAAAAACTCTACCTAGTACATCTGATTCCTCTCCTCACGCTCATTACAATGACCACCTTACATTAAGACTCCACCCATTACAGTAGCGGCCATTTTGAAAAGTACAGTATTTTGTTTTTTCGCTACTACTTTTGCAGCGTTAATTGCATTGTTACGCAATTTGGCACAGATAATCTTTGAACTGAGCCGCAGAGAAATGACCGAACAGAATTTTGATTTTTATCTTTGTTCAAAAGTAATAAATGCATACATTTATCGATGTCGACCCAAAATTCGTTCTGAGTCATTATCTCGGCCATTCTTTGATCAATTGAAATGAAACTTGGTACCCTTCATAAGGACCATGCACTGGGGTACCATGCCAAATTTGAGGACAGCGCCACCTATGGGTCATGAGATATGAAAAATGGCTATTTTTGCCCATAACTATTGAAATGTTTGATAGAAAATTATGATCTTAGTGTCTATGGATTCCTTGGTTCATGACCAATCTGTCGATATATATTATGCCGGAAATGACCAAACCGCCTGTCCACTATTTTGAATTTTGTTTTGAATTGGGATAACTACTATTCTATATAATGTATCGGCACAAAAATCGGTAGGAAGCATCGGTATGATGTCCTGAAGGTACCTGGGAAATCTGAAGACAGCGCCACCTAGGGTTCATAAACTATATAAAACAGCCCATAACTTCTGAAAACTTTGTCTGATATTCATTTTCTTTGTGAATTTTTATTCACTGGTTTATGTCGATTGCAACGATATCTCATTTGTCAGTTTTCAACATTCTGTTCATATCTTACTTCATAGCATATGTGAAGTAGTTTTTTCGCTACTACTTTTGCAAATTAAGTCTATTTTATGCCAGGCTGTGCTCACATAACCTTTGGAGCAATCCGCACAGAAATGACCGAACACATTTTTGATATTCTCTGCCATTCCCGAGAAATACCTGTCCAAAGTTGACTGTCCCTGTGACATTGTCTATTTGTCATATTAAATTATTATGACTATAATATTATAACATGTTGTGCATTCCTATACAACATGTTTTTCTTGAATTAAACTTTAACTCTTCTCACTTAAACTATCTGATTCTCATATAAATTGTAATTTTGTTATTTCTGCTCTGCAATGTCATGTCTGCACCTTCCTTCCTCCATTTGAATGCTTGCAGCTCTGAAAACCTTGGCAAGTTACACTGCCTGTGTAGCTCAGTTTACTAAATTGCATGCATCAAAACTCAGAGGTTAAGGGTTCGAATCCCGTCTGATGCATGTGTTATGTTTTTCTATTAATATTTGTTTTGAGTTTATTCTCACCTATTATTCTCAA
Organism: Misgurnus anguillicaudatus; assembly: GCF_027580225.2. Taxonomy (NCBI): domain Eukaryota; kingdom Metazoa; phylum Chordata; class Actinopteri; order Cypriniformes; family Cobitidae; genus Misgurnus; species Misgurnus anguillicaudatus. The sequence continues at coordinate 16,821,029 of NC_073341.2, forward strand.
CCAGTCTGTTTTCCATGTTCTGCACGGCTTGCAATTTGGTGGCCAAGCATCATCACCAGTTCAAAAATGCAGTAGCGGCCATTTTGAAAAGTACAGTATTCAGTTTTTTTGCTACTACTTTTGCAGTGTTTGTTGAATTGTTACACAATTTGGCTCAGATTATCTTTGGACTGAGCCACATAGAAATGACCAAACAGAATTTTGATTTTTATCTTTGTTCAAAAGAAATAATTGCGTACATTTATCGATGTCGACCCAAAATTCGTTCTGAGTCATTATCTTGGTCATTCTTTGATCAATTGAAATGAAACTTGGTACCCTTCATAAGGACCATGAACTGGGGTATCATGCCAAATTTGAGGACAGCGCCACCTATGGGTCATGAGACATGAAAAATGGCTATTTTTGCCCATAACTATTGAAATGTTTGATAGAAAATTATGATCTTAGTGTCTATGGAGTCCTTGGCTCATGACCAATCTGTCGATATATATTATGCCGGAAATGACCAAACCGCCTGTCCACTATTTTGAATTTTGTTTTAAATTGGGATAACTATTATTCTGTATAATGTATCGGCCCAAAAATCGGTAGGAAGCATCGGTATGATGTCCTGAAGGTACCTGGGAAATCTGAAGACAGCGCCACATAGGGTTCATAAACTATATAAAACAGCCCATAACTTCTGAAAACTTGGTCTGATATTCATTTTCTTTGTGAATTTTTATTCACTGGTTTATGTCAATTGCAACGATATATCATTTGTCAGTTTTCAACATTCTGTTCATATCTTATTTCATAGCATATGTGAAGTAGTTTTTTTCGCTACTACTTTTGCAAATTAAGTCTATTTTATGCCAGGCTCTGCTCACATAAACTTTGGAGCAATCCGCACAGAAATCCGAACACATTTTTGATATTCTCTGCCATTCCCGAGAAATACCTGTCCAAAGTTGACTGTCCCTGTGACATTGTCTCTTCGTCATATTAAATTATTATGACTGCATTATAACATGTTGTGCATTCCTATACAACATGTTTTTCTTGACTTAAACTTTAACTCTTCTCACTTAAACTATCTGATTCTCATATAAATTGTAATTTTGTTATTTCTGCTCTGCAATGTCATGTCTGCACCTTCCTTCCTCCATTTGAATGCTTGCAGCTCTGAAAACCTTGGCTAGCTACACTGCCTGTGTAGCTCAGTCTATTAAATCGCATGCATCAAGACTCAGAGGTTAAGGGTTCGAATCCCGTCTGATGCATGTGTTATGTTTTTCTATTAATATTTGTTTTGAGTTTATTCTCACCTATTATTCTCAACCAGTCTGTTTTCCATGTTCTGCACGGCTTGCAGTAATTTGGTGGCCAAGCATCATCGCCAGTTCAAAAATGCAGTAGCGGCCATTTTGAAAAGTACAGTTTTCAGTTTTTTTGCTACTACTTTTGCAGTGTTTGTTGAATTGTTACACAATTTGGCTCAGATAATCTTTGGACCGAGCCACATAGAAATGACCAAACAGAATTTTGATATTTATCTTTGTTCAAAAGTAATACATTTGTCAACAGGAATAACTTTTAAACCATTTAATCAACTAAACTTCTACAGAGTATATTTGATGGGGTAATCTATGCCTTCCTAGTAGCTCAACCAAATGCGTGATGGGCATGAAATCCAGAGGTTGCAGGTTCAAATCCAGCGTAGGGCAGCAATTAAAATGGTTGACAAATTTGTGTCATGTAGAGTCACCTGTTCGAACAGGTTTGACTACCCATGGGAGATTTAAAAAAATATTCTATTCTTGAGAAAAATCTCTCCAAACTTGAACATACACATTGTCACTTCAGCAATCTAGCTTAAGCAGCTGTATGTATGTATGTCTCCCCTGTAGCTCAACCAGATGAGTGACAGGCATGACACCTGGAGATCCTGGGTTCAAATCCTGGCTAGGGCAGCAATTGAAGTCTCTTACTTTAGAGTCAAAAACTTCAATTCATTCTTTTGGTTTAAGTCTCATGTGTAACATGTATGATGCTTTGGTGGTTCAATTGTTTTCTAGGTCAGCATGCAAATAAATATTATACTTCAAAATTTTTGTTTTTTCATTATGTTCATTCTCATCTCTGAGTCCTGTGTGCTGATAGTTCCCATACATATCTGCTACATTGCATTCTTCAATTGCATGTCCTTTCAGCTTCGTTGCGTGTTGCAGGACCATTGTTGCTTGGCCCCGTATCGCTGTCTACAGCTATATTTAGGGGTCAAGCACCGAAGGTGCTGTGACACCTATTGGAATTGTTAGTATTATTATTATTATTCTGCGTCTTCTTCTTCTTAGCCATAGGCGTCTATGGCAGCCCTATGAACCGTACATAGGAAAATGATGAAATTTAGCACAGTTGTAGTGGTGGTCCTAAAAAGTCATGTGACCAAAAATGGGGTCTCTAGTACTAACTCTATAGCGCCACCAGCAGTGCAAAAATTCAATGTTCAAATGGTTATAACTGCTGATCCGCTTGATCTATGAAAATTCTACTTAGTACACGTGATTGCTCTCCTCATGCTTGTTGTTTTTAATACCTTACAGTAAAACTCCAACCAATTACAGTTGTGGCCATTTTGAAATGTACAGTATTCCATTTATTCGCTACTCCTCCTTCAAATTTGGTTCAATTCTTATGAGATTTGGCACATGTGATCTTTGGAGTGACCCGCATAGAAATGACTGAACAGAATTTTGATATTTTTCTTTATTCAAAAGTAATTAATGCGCGAACTTAACGAGATTGACGCAAAATTGGTTCTGAGGCTGTATCTCGGTCATTCTTTGATCAATCGAGATGAAATTTGGTACGCTTCATGTCGACCATGAAATGGGGGTCCATGCCAAATTTGGTGACAGCGCCACCTATGGGTCATGAGATAGGAAAAAAGGCTATTTTTGCGCATAACTTCTGAATCGTTTGTCAGAAAATTATGATCTTGGTGTCTACGGATTCCTTGGCTCATGCCGCATCTGCCGATATGTATTATGCCGGGATTGACCGAACCGCCTGTCCGCCATTTTGAAATCTGTGATAAATTGCTATAACTTTTGAAGTATCGGATATATCGGCGCAAAAATCGGTAGGGAGCTTCGGCATGACGTCCTGAGGAAATCAGAGAACAGCGCCACCTAGGGGTATAAACTATAACAGTTCTTATAGAACTGCTTATAACTTCTGAATTCTTTGTATGGCATGTAAGCTCTTTTCTGCTGCCCCTTGAGCTGTGTCTACTGAGTGGCGCATCTGTTAAGTCGTTTGCATAAAGATCCTGAGTTCATGGGTTCGAATCCCACCTGAGCCAGGTGTTAATCTCTTCTATTATAGTTTTGTTCTTTCTCACCTATTCTTTTTGACCTGTCTGTAGTTCACATATGTTCTATTTTTGACATGTTTTCTGTTGCTGCTCTGCACTGCGGTGGTTCTGCTCTGTCATTGCTACGCTTTGGGTTCTTTGCTGAGCCTTGTGTTCTTGATGCACCTTGGGTGCTCAATGCGCCCTGAGTGATTGATAAGTTGTATCTTTCTTGCTGTGCTTTGGGAGCTCATTGCGCTGATTGTGCTTGTCCCCGTATCGCTGCTTGCAGCTATATTTAGGGGTCAAGCACCGAAGGTGCTGAGACACCTATTGTAATTGTTAGTATTATTATTAGGGGTCAAGCACCGAAGGTGCTGTGACACCTATTGGAATTGTTAGTATTATTAGGGGTCAAGCACCGAAGGTGCTGAGACACCTATTGGAATTGTACTTTTTTCTTCTTCTTAGCCATTGGTGTCTATGGCAGCCCTATGAACCATATGTAGGAAAATGATGAAATTTGGCACAGTTGTAGTGGTGGTCATAAATAGTCAGGTGGCCAAAAATGGGGTCTCTAGCAGTAACTCTATAGCGCCACCAGCAGTGCAAAAATTCAATGTTCAAATGGTTATAACTGCAGATCTGTTTGATCTATGAAAATTCTACTTAGCACACGTGATTGCTCTTCTCATGCTTATTGATTTTAATACCTTACAGTAAGACTCCACCCATTACAGTAGCAGCCATTTTGAAATGTACAGTATTTTGTTTTTTCGCTATTCCTCCTTCAAATTTGGTGCAATTGTTATGAAATTTGGCACAGGTGATCTATGAAGTGAGCCGCATAGAAATGACCGAACAGAATTTTTATATTTATCTTTGTTCAAAAGTAATAAATGCACAAACTTAACGAGGTTGACGCAAAAATGGTTTTGAAGCTGTATCTTGGTCATTATTTTATCAATCGAAATGAAATTTGGTACACGTCATGTCATGCATAAACTGGGGGACCATGCCGAATCTGGTGACAGCGCCACCTATGGGTCATGAGATATGAAAAAAGGCTATTTTTGCCCATAACTACTGAATTGTTTGTCAGAAAACTATGATTGTGGTGTCTACGGATTCCTTGGCTCATGCCGCATCTGTGGATGTGTATCATGCCGGGATTGACCGGACCGCTTGTCTGCCATTTTGAAATGAGTCATAAATTGCTATAACTTTTGAAGTATTGGCTATATCTGTGAAAAAATAGGTAGGGAGCTTCGGCATTATGTCCTGAAGGTACCTGGGAAGTCAGAGTATGGCGCCACCTAGGGGTTATAAACAATAACAGTTCTTATAGAACTGCCTATAACTTCTGAATACTTTGTCTGATATTAATTTTCTTTGTGAAATTAAATTCACTGGTTTATGCCGATTGCAACGATACCTCATTTGTCATTTTCCAACATTCTGTTAATGTGTTATTGTAAGGCATATGGTAAATGATCTTTTCGCTACTCCTTTTACAAATTTTCGCTATTTTATGCCAGCTTCTGCTCGTAGGTTCTTTGGAGCAATCCGCACAGAAATGACTGAACAGATTTTTCTGGCACCTAGGCATTTTTTTGAGAAATACCTCTGTAAAGTCGATCGTGCCTGTGATGTTGTCTATTTGTCATAGTTAATTACTGTATATTACATTTAATAGCGTTGCTCTACAGAATGTTTTTCTTGTCTTCAATCTCACTTGAGCTTCTTGATTCTCATATACATTGTATTTCTGTTATTTCTGCTCTGCAGTGTCATTTCTACATCTTTGGTAATTGGCATATGTCAATCCTTGCATCTCTGTAATTTCTTTTCTGCTGTTCCTTGAACTGTGTCAACTGAGTGGCGTGGCGGGTAAGGCACACGCAATAAGATTCTGAGTTCTAGGGTTCGAATCCCACCTGAGGCAAGTGTTCATTGCTTCTATTACATTTTGTTCTTTCTCACCTATTCTTCTCGACATGTCTGTAGTTCACATATGTTCAGTTTTTGCCATGTTTTCGGTTGCTTCTTGGCACTGCGGTGGTTCTGCTCTGTGATTGCTACGCTTTGGGTTCTTTGCAGCGCCTTGTGTTCTTGATGCACCTTGGGTGCTCAATGCGCCCTGGGTGATTGATACGTTGTATGTTTCTTGCTGTGCTTTGGGTGCTTAATGTTCTTTGTGTGCTTGCTGTGCTTTCTGTGCTTTGTGAGCTTGCTGTGCTTTGTGTGCTTGCTGTGCATTGTGAGCTTGCTGTGCTTTGTGTGCTTGCTGGGCTGTGTTTGCATTGCGCCGAAGGTGCTTGACCCCGTGTTGCTGCTTGCAGCTATATTTAGGGGTCAAGCACCGAAGGTGCTGAGACACCTATTGTTTTTGTTAGTATTATTATTATTATTATTATTATTATTATTTTTCCCCAATGGGAGTCTATGGCAGCCCTATGAACCGTACATAGGAAAATGATGAAATTTGGCACAGATGTAGAGGTGGTCATAAATAGTCATGTGACCAAAAATGGGGTCTTTAGCAGTAACTCTATAGCGCCACCAGTAGTCCAAAAAATCAATGTTCAAACTGTTATAATTGGTGAACCATTTGATCTATGAAAATTCTACTTAGTACACGTGATTGCTCTCATCGTGCTTATTGAATTTGATACTTTACAGCAAGTCTCCACCCATTACAGTAGCGGCCATTTTGAAATGTACAGTATTTCGTTTTTTCGCTACTCCTCCTTCAAATGCGGTTCAATTCTTATGAGATTTGGCACAGATGATCTTTGGAGTGAGCCGCATAGAAATGACCGAACAGAATTTTGATATTGATCTTTGTTCAAAAGTAATAAATGCGCAAACTTAACGAGGTTGACGCAAAAATGGTTCTGAAGCTGTAGCTCAATCATTCTTTGATCAATTGAAATGAAATTTGGTACACTTCATGTGGACCATGAACTTGGGGTCCATGCCAAATTTGGTGACAGCGCCACCTATGGGTCATGAGATAGAAAAATAGGCTATTATTGCCCATTACTTCTGAACTGTTTGTCAGAAAATTATGATCTTGATGTCTATGGATTGCTTACCTCATGCCGCATCTGTCGATGTGAATTATGCCGGGTTTGACCAAACCACCTGTCCGCCATTTTGAAATTTCAAATAAATTGTTATATTTTTTGAACTATTGGACATATCCGCGCAAAAAATGGTAAGGAGCTTCGACATGATGTCCTGAAGGTACATGGGAAGTCAGAGTACAGCGCCACCTAGGGGTTATAAACTATAACAGTTCTTATTGAACTGCTTATAACTTCTGAATACATTGTCTGATATACATTTTCTTTGTGAAATTGTATTCACTGTTTTATGCTGATCGCAACGATACCTTGTTTGTCATTTTCCAACATTATGTTCAGGTGTTATTGTAAGGCATATGGTAAATGATTTTTTCGCTACTCCTTTTACAAATTTTGTGTATTTTATGTCAGGTTCTGCTCGTATAATGTTTGGAGCAATCCGCACAGATGTGACCGAACAGATTTTTGATATTCTGTTCTCTTTCTTAGAAATACCACTCTAAAGTTCACCGTGCCTGTGACGTTGTCTATTTGTCATAGTAATAAATTAATGTGACTGTATATTACATTGTATAGCATCACTATACATAATGATCTGCTTGTCTTCAATTTCACTTGTACTAATGTACATTGTATTTCTGTTATTTCTACTTCTGCTGTGTCAATTCTGCATCTTTGGTGATTGACATGTTAATCCTTTCAGCTCTCTAATCTCTTGTCTGCTGCCTCATGAACTGTGTAAACTGAGTGGCGCATCTAGTTAACCATTTGCATTTAGATTCTAAGTTACCGGGTTCGAATCCCACCTGAGTCATGATGTTTTGTTCTTCCTCATCAATTCTTCTCAACCTGTCTGTAGTTCACATGTGTTCTATTTTTCCATGTTTGCTGTTGTTGCTCTGCATTGTGGTGCTTCTGCTGTGTCTTTCCTGCATCTTTGGTGATTGACATATGTTAATCCTTTCAGCTCTCTAATCTCTTGTCTGCTGCTTCATGAACTGTGTCAACTGAGTGGCGCATCTAGTTAACCATTTGCATTTAGATTCTAAGTTACTGGGTTCGAATCCCACCTGAGTCATGATGTTTTGTTCTTCCTCATCAATTCTTCTCAACCTGTCTGTAGTTCACATGTGTTCTATTTTTCCATGTTTGCTGTTGTTGATCTGCATTATGGTGGTTCTTGCTGTGCTTTGTGAGCTTGCTGTGCTTTGTGAGCTTGCTGTGCTTTGTGAGCTTGCTGTGCTTTGTGAGCTTGCTGTGCTTTGTGAACTTGCTGTGCTTTGTGAGCTTGCTATGCTTTGTGAGCTTGCTGTGCTTTGTGTGCTTGCTGTGCTTTGTGAGCTTGCTGTGCTTTGTGTGCCTGCTGTGATTTGTGTAATTGCTGTGCTTTGTGTGCTTGCTGTGCTTTGTGTGCTTGCTGTGCTTTGTGAGCTTGTTGTGCTTTGTGAGCTTGCTGTGATTTGTGTAATTGCTGTGCTTTGTGTTCTTGCTGTGCTTTGTGTGCTTGTTGTGCTTTGTGTGCTTGCTGTGCTTTATGTGCTTGCTGTGCTTTGTGAGCTTGCTGTGCTTTGTGAGCTTGCTATGCTTTGTGAGCTTGCTGTGCTTTGTGTGCTTGCTGTGCTTTGTGTAATTGCTGTGCTTTGTGTGCCTGCTGTGATTTGTGTGCTTGCTGTGCTTTGTGTGCTTGCTGTGCTTTGTGTGCTTGCTGTGCTTTGTGAGCTTGCTGTGCTTTGTGTGCATTGCGCCGAAGGTGCTTGACCCCGTGTTGCTGCTTGCAGCTATATTGGTCATTGTTTCTGTTAGTACATTTTTCTTCTTCCCCAATGGGAGTCTATGGCAGCCCTATGAACCGTACATAGGAAAATGATGAAATTTGGCACAGTTGTAGTGGTGGTCATAAATAGTCATGTGCCCAAAAATGGGGCCTCTAGCACTAACTCTATAGCGCCACCAGCAGTGCAAAAATTCAATGTTCAAATGGTTATAACTGCTGATCCGCTTGATCTATAAAAATTCTACTTAGTACACGTGATTGCTCTCCTCATGCTTGTTGTTTTTAATGCCTTACAGTAAAACTCCACCCATTACAGTAGTGGCCATTTTGAAATGTACAGTATTTCGTTTTTTCGCTACTCCTCCTTCAAATTTGGTTCAATTGTTATGAAATTTGACACAGGTGATCTTTGGAGTGAGCCGCACAGAAATGACCGAACAGAATTTTGATATTTATCTTTGTTCAAAAGTAATAAAGGCACAAACTTAACGAGGTTGACACAAAAATGGTTCTGAAGCTGTAGCTCGGTCAATCTTTGATCAATTGAAATGAAATTTGGTACGCTTCATATGGACCATGAACTGGTGGTCCATGCAAAATGTGATGACAGCGCCACCTATGGGTCATGAGATATGAAAGTAGGCTATTTTTGCCCATAACTTCTGCACTGTTTGTCTGATATATATATTCTTTGTGGAATTAGTTTCACTGGTTTATGCCGATCGCAACGATACCTCGTTTGTCATTTTCCAACATTCTTTTCATGTGTTATTGTAAGGCATATGGTAAATGATCTTTTCGCTACTCCTTTTACAAATTTTGTTTATTTTATGCCAGGTTCTGCTCGTATAATGTTTGGAGCAATCCGCACAGAAATGACCGAACAGATTTTTTATATTCTGTTCTCTTTCTTAGAAATATTGCTCCAAAGATGACCGTGCCTGTGATGTTGTCTATTTGTCATAGTTAATCACGGTATATTACATTTCATAGCGTTTCTGTACAGAATGTTCGTCTTGTCATCAACCTCACTTGAGCTTGTTGATTCTTATATAAATTATATTTCTGTTATATCTGCTCTGCTGTGTCATTTCTGCTTCTGTGGTGATTGGCATTTGTCAATGCTTTCATCTCTGTACACTCTATTCTGCTGCCTCATGAACTGTGTCAACTAAATGGCATATCGTGTTAGTCACATGCAAAGAGATTCTGAGTTCTTGGGTTCAAATCCCGCCTGGGGCAAGTTTTAATTTGTTCTATTAAAGTTTTGTTCTTTCTCACCTATTCTTCTCGACCTGTCTGTAGTTCACATATGTTCTATTTTCGTCATGTTTTCTGTTGCTGCTCTGCACTGCGGTGGTTCTGATCGGTGATTGCTACGCTTTGGGTACTTGTGTTCTTGATTCACCTTGGGTGTTCAATGCGCATTGGGTCATTGATACCTTCTATGTTGCTTGCTGTGCTTTGGGTGCTCATTGCGCTGAAGGTGCTTGGCCCCGAATCGCTGCTTGCAGCTATATTTAGGGGCCAAGCACCTATGGTGCTGTGGCACCTATTGTTTCTGTTAGTATTATTATTAGGGGCCAAGCACCTATGGTGCTGTGGCACCTATTGTTTCTGTTAGTATTATTATTATTCTTCTTAATCTTCTTAATCTTAATCTTCCCCAATGGGAGTCTATGGCAGCCCTATGAACCGTATATAGGAAAATGATGAAATTTGGCACAGTTGTAGTAGTGGTCATAAATAGTCATTTGTCCAAAAATGGGGTCTCTAGCAGTAACTCTATAGCGCCACCATCATCTCAAAAATTCAATGTTCAAATGGTTATAACTGGTGATCCATTAGATCTATGAGAATTCTACTTAGTACACATGATTGCTCTCATCCCGCTTATTGAATTTGATACTTTACAGTAAGACTCCTCCCATTACAGTATCGGCCATTTTGAAATGTACAGTATTTCGTTTTTTCGCTACTCCTCCTTCAAATTTGGTTCAATTCTTATGAGATTTGGCACATGTGATCTTTGGAGTGAGCCGCATAGAAATGACTGAACAGAATTTTGATATTTTTCTTTATTCAAAAGTAATTAATGCGTGAACTTAACGAGATTGACGCAAAATTGCTTCTGAAGCTGTATCTCGGTCATTCTTTGATCAATCGAGATGAAATTTGGTACGCTTCATGTCGATCATGAAATGGGGGTCCATGCCAAATTTGGTGACAGCGCCACCTATGGGTCATGAGATAGGAAAAAAGGCTATTTTTGCGCATAACTTCTGAATCGTTTGTCAGAAAATTATGATCTTGGTGTCTACGGATTCCTTGGCTCATGCCGCATCTGTCGATATGTATTATGCCAGGATTGACCGAACCGCCTGTCCGCCATTTTGAAATCTGTGATAAATTGCTATAACTTTTGAAGTATCGGATATATTGGCGCAAAAATCGGTAGGGAGCTTCGGCATAACGTCCTGAAGAAATCAGAGAACAGCGCCACCTATGGGTTATAAACTATAACAGTTCTTATAGAACTGCTTATAACTTCTGAATTCTTTGTATGGCATGTAAGCTCTTTTCTGCTGCCCCTTGAGCTGTGTCTACTGAGTGGCGCATCTGTTAAGTCGTATGCATTGAGATCCTGAGTTCATGGGTTTGAATCCCACCTGAGCCAGGTTTTAATTTCTTCTATTATAGTTTTGTTCTTTCTCACCTATTCTTTTTGACCTGTCTGTAGTTCACATATGTTCTATTTTTGCCATGTTTTCTGTTGCTGCTCTGCACTGCGGTGGTTCTGCTCTGTCATTGCTACGCTTTGGGTTCTTTGCTGAGCCTTGTGTTCTTGATGCACCTTGGGTGCTCAATGCGCCCTGAGTGATTGATAAGTTGTATCTTTCTTGCTGTGCTTTGGCAGCTCATTGCGCTGATTGTGCTTGGCCCCGTATCGCTGCTTGCAGCTATATTGGTCATTGTTTCTGTTAGTAAATTTTTCTTCCCCAATGGAAGTCTATGGCAGCCCTATGAACCGAATGTAAGAAAATGATGAAATTTTGCACAGTTGTAATGTTGGTCATAAATATTCATGTGGCCAAAAATGGAGTCTCTAGCAGTAACTCTATAGCGCCACCATCAGCTCAAATATTCAATGTTCAAATAGTTATAACTTGTGATCCATTAGATCTATGAAAATTCTACTTAGTACACGTGATTGCTCTCATCCCGCTTATTGAATTTGATACTTTACAGTAAGACTCCTCCCATTACAGTAGCGGCAATTTTGAAATGTACAGTATTTTGTTTTTTCGCTACTCCTCCTTCAAATTTGGTTCAAATGTTATGAAATTTGGCACAGGTGATCTTTGGAGTGAGCCGCATAGAAATGACCGAACAGAATTTTGATTTTTTTCTTTATTCAAAAGTAATTAATGTGTGAACTTAACGAGGTTGACGCAAAATTGTTTCTGAAGCTGTATCTTGGTCATTCTTTGATCAATCGAAATTAAATTTGGTACACTTCATGTCGACCATGAACTGGGGGTCCATGCCAAATTTGGTGACAGCGCCACCTATGGGTCATGAGATATGAAAAAAGGCTATTTTTGCACATAACTTCTGAATCGTTCGTCTGATATATATATTCTTTGTGAAATTAGTTTCACTGGTTTATGCCGATCGCAACGATACCTCGTTTATCATTTTCCAACATTCTGTTCATGTGTTATTGTAAGGCATATGGTAAATTATCTTTTCGCTACTCCTTTTACAAATTTTGTTTATTTTATGCCAGGTTCTGCTCGTATAATGTTTGGAGCATTCCGCACAGAAATGACCGAACAGATTTTTTATATTCTGTTCTCTTTCTTAGAAATATTGCTCCAAAGTTGACCGTGCTTGTGATGTTGTCTATTTGTCATAGTTAATTACTGTATATTACATTTCATAGCGTTTCTGTACAGAATGTTCTTCTTGTCTACAACCTCACTTGAGCTTGTTGATTCTTATATACATTATTCTTCAGTTATATCTGCTCTGCTGTGTCATTTCTGCATCTGTGGTGATTGGCATATGTCAATGCTTTCATCTCTGTACACTCTATTCTGCTGCCTCATGAACTGTCTTAACTGAATGGCGTATCGTGTTAGTCACATGGAAAGAGATGCTTAGTTCATGGGTTCGAAACCCGCTTGAGGCAAGTGTTAATTTGTTCTATTAAAGTTTTGTTCTTTCTCACCTATTCTTCTCAACCCTTCTGTAGTTCACATATGTTCTATTTTTGTCATATTTTCTGTTGCTGCTCTGCACTGCGGTGGTTCTGCTGTGTGATTGCTACGCTTTGGGTACTTGCTGCGCCTTGTGTTCTTGATGCACCTTGGGTGGTCAATGCGCATTGGGTTATTGATACCTTCTATGTTGCTTTTTGTGCTTTGGATGCTCATTGCGCTAAAGGTGCTTGGCCCCGAATTGCTGCTTGCAGCTATATTTAGGGGTCAAGGACCGAAGGTGCTGTGACACCTATTGGAATTGTTAGTATTATTATTATTATTCTGCGTCTTCTTCTTCTTAGCCATAGGCGTCTATGGCAGCCCTATGAACCGTACATAGGAAAATGATGAAATTTGGCACAGTTGTAGTGGTGGTCTTAAAAAGTCATGTGACCAAAAATGGGGTCTCTAGTACTAACTCTATAGCGCCACCAGCAGTGCAAAAATTCAATGTTCAAATGGTTATAACTGCTGATCCGCTTGATCTATGAGAATTCTACTTAGTACACGTGATTGCTCTCCTCATGCTTGTTGTTTTTAATACCTTACAGTAAAACTCCACCCATTACAGTAGTGGCCATTTGAAATGTACAGTATTCCGTTAATTCGCTACTCCTCCTTCAAATTTGGTTCAATTGTTATGAAATTTGGCACATGTGAACTTTGGAGTGAGCCGCACAGAAATGACCGAACAGAATTTTGATATTTATCTTTATTCAAAAGTAATAAATGCGCAAACTTAACGAGGTTGACGCAAAAATGGTTCTGAAGCTGTAGCTCGGTCATTCTTTGATCAATTGAAATGAAATTTGGTACACTTCATGTGGACCATGAACTTGGGGTTCATGCCAAATTTGGTGACAGCGCCACCTATGGGTCATGAGATATGAAAATAGGCTATTTTTGCCCATAACTTCTGAACTGTTTGTCAGAAAATTATGATTTTGATGTCTATGGATTGCTTACCTCATGCCGCATCTGTCGATGTGTATTATGCCGGGTTTGACCAAACCGCCTGTCCGCCATTTTGAAATTTCACATAATTTGTTATATTTTTTGAACTATTGGACATATCCGCGCAAAAATTAATAAGGAGCTTTGACATGATGTCCTGAAGGTACCTGGGAAGTCAGAGTACTGCGCCACCTAGGGGTTATAAACTATAACAGTTCTTATGGAACTGCTTATAACTTCTGAATACTTTGTCTGATATTAATTTCTTTGTGAATTTGTTTTCACTGGTTTATGCCGATTGCAACGATACCTTGTTTGTCATTTTCCAACATTCTGTTCATGTGTTATTGTAAAGCATACGGTAGATGATTTTTTCGCTACTCCTTTTACAAATTTTGTTTATTTTATGCCAGGTATTGCATGATAATGTTTGGAGCAATCCGCACAGAAATGACTGAACAGATTTTTGATATTCTGTTCTCTTTCTTAGAAATACCACTCCAAAGTTGACTGTGCCTGTGACGTTGTCTATTTGTCATAGTAAATGAATGTGACTGTATATTACATTGTATAGCATTACTATACAGAATGATCTTCTTGTCTTCAATCTCACTTGAGCTTTTTGATTCTCATATACATTGTATTTCTGTTAGTTATTCTCTGCACTGTCAGTTCTGCATCTGTGTTGATTGGCATATGTCAATCCTTGCAGCACCTAAGCTGTTTTTTTCTGCCCTTTGAGCTGTGTTAACTGACTGGCGTATCTAGTTAACCACATACCTCGAGATTCTGAGGTCATGGGTTCGAATCCCATGTGCAGTGATAGTTTGTCTTAACTTTTTTTCTCACTTAAGTTTTGTGATTTTGCTACTATACATTGTATTTCAGTTATTTGTGCTCTCTGTTGTCATTTCTGCTCTTTTGGTAATTGCTGGATATCAATGTTTACAGCTCTAAATCTCAATTCTATAGCTTGGACACACCAACTCAGTGGTTTAAATGTTTACTCAGTGGTGTATGCGGTTAGTGCTGTGCTTTGGGAACCTGAGGTCATGGGTTCGAATCCCATGTGCAGTGGTTTTTTGTCTTAAATTTTTTTCTCTCTTAAGTTTTGTCATTTTCATACTATACATTGTATTTCAGTTATTTGTGCTCTCTCTTGTCATTTCTGCACTTTTGGTAATTACTGGATATCATTGTTTATAGCTCTAAAGCTTGTTTCTATAGCTTGGACACACCAACTCAGTGGTGTAATCGTTTATTCAGTGGCGCATGCGGTTGGTGCCGTGCTTTGGGAACCTGGGGTCATGGGTTCGAATCCCATGTGCAGTGGTTTTTTGTCTTAAATTTTTTTCTCTCTTAAGTTTTGTGATTTTCACACTATACATTGTATTTCAGTTATTTGTGCTCTCTCTTGTCATTTCTGCACCTTTGGTAATTGTTGGATATCAATGTTTATAGCTCTAAAGCTCGTTTCTATAGCTTGGAACACCAACTCAGTGGTTTAATCGTTTACTCAGCGGCGCATACGGTAAGCTCCATGCTTTGGGAACCGGAGGTCATGGGTTTGAATCACAGCTCTTACTTTCACTTATTGAGATTTCCTTTTGTGTTCCCTTTAACACGTTCTTCTCGACCTGTCTGGTTTTCCACACGTGTTATATTTTTGCCATCTTTACTGTTGTCACTCCGCACTGCAGTGGTTCTGCTCTGCATTTGCTTTGCTTCGGGTTCAGGCTCTGTATTGCGCGTTTTCTGCGCTTTGCGCATTTGCTGCGTCGTGTGGTGTTTGCTGTGCTTTGGGTGCTCATTGCGCTGAAGGTGCTTGGCCCCGCAATTGCTGCTTGCAGCTATATTTATTATTATTATTCTGCCGTTTCTTAGCCATAGGCGTCTATGGCAGCCCTATGAACCGTACATAGGAAAATGATGAAATTTGGCACAGATGTAGAGGTGGTCATAAATAGTCATGTGACCAAAAATGGGGTCTTTAGCAGTAACTCTATAGCGCCACCAGTAGTCCAAAAAATCAATGTTCAAACTGTTATAATTGGTGAACCATTTGATCTATGAAAATTCTACTTAGTACAGGTGATTACTATCATCGTGCTTATTGAATTTGATACTTTACAGTAAGACTCCACCCATTACAGTAGCGGCCATTTTGAAATGTACAGTATTTCGTTTTTTCGCTACTCCTCCTTCAAATGCGGTTCAATTCTTATGAGATTTGGCACAGATGATCTTTGGAGTGAGCCGCATAGAAATGACCGAACAGAATTTTGATATTGATCTTTGTTCAAAAGTAATAAATGCGCAAACTTAACGAGGTTGACGCAAAAATGGTTCTGAAGCTGTAGCTCAGTCATTCTTTGATCAATTGAAATGAAATTTGGTAGACTTTATATGGACCATGAACTTGGGGTCCATGCCAAATTTGGTGACAGCGCCACCTATGGGTCATGAGATAGAAAAATAGGCTATTATTGCCCATAACTTCTGAACTGTTTGTCAGTAAATTATGATCTTGATGTCTATGGATTGCTTACCTCATGCCGCATCTGTCGATGTGAATTATGCCGGGTTTGACCAAACCGCCTGTCCGCCATTTTGAAATTTCACATAAATTGTTATATTTTTTTAACTATTGGACATATCCGCGCAAAAAATGGTAAGGAGCTTCGACATGATGTCCTGAAGGTACCTGGGAAGTCAGAGTACGCCGCCACCTAGGGGTAATAAACTATAACAGTTCTTATAGAACCGCTGATAACTTCTGAATACTTTGTCTGATATTCATTTTCTTTGTGAAATTGGATTCACTGCCTTATGCCGATCGCAATGATACCTCTTTGTCATTTTCCAACATTATCTTCATGTGTTATTGTAAGGCATATGGTAAATGATTTTTTCGCTACTCATTTTACAAATTTTGTGTATTTTATGTCAGGTTCTGCTCGTATAATGTTTGGAGCAATCCGCACAGATGTGACCGAACAGATTTTTGATATTCTGTTCTCTTTCTTAGAAATACCACTCTAAAGTTGACCGTGCCTGTGACGTTGTCTATTTGTCATAGTAATAAATTAATGTGACTGTATATTACATTGTATAGCATCACTATACAGAATGATCTGCTTGTCTTCAATCTCACTTGAGCTCATGTACATTGTATTTCTGTTATTTCTGCTTCTGCTGTGTCTTTCCTGCATCTTTGGTGATTGACATATGTTAATCCTTTCAGCTCTCTAATCTCTTGTCTGCTGCCTCATGAACTGTGTCAACTGAGTGGCGCATCTAGTTAAACCACATGCATTGAGATTCTGAGTTCCTGGGTTCGAATCCCACCTGAGTCATGACGTTTTGTTCTTCCTCATCAATTCTTCTCAACCTGTCTGTAGTTCACATGTGTTTATTTTTCCATGTTTGCTGTTGTTGCTCTGCATTATGGTGGTTCTTGCTGTGCTTTGTGAGCTTGCTGTGCTTTGTGAGCTTGCTGTGCTTTGTGTGCTTGCTGTGCTTTGTAAGCTTGCTGTGCTTTGTGTGCTTGCTGTGCTTTGTATGCTTGCTGTGCTTTGTGAGCTTGCTGTGCTTTGTGTAATTGATGTGCTTTGTGTGCTTGCTGTGCTTTGTGTGCTTGCTGTGCTTTGTGTGCTTTGTGAGCTTGCTGTGCTTTGTGTGCCTGCTGTGATTTGTGTAATTGCTGTGCTTTGTGTTCTTGCTGTGCTTTGTGTGCTTGCTGTGCTTTGTGTGCTTGCTGTGCTCTGTGTGCTTGCTGTGCTTTGTGAGCTTGCTGTGCTTTGTGAGCTTGCTGTGCTTTGTGTGCTTACTGTGCTTTGTGAGCTTGCTGTGCTTTGTGTGCTTGCTGTGCTTTGTGTGCTTGCTGTGCTTTGTGAGCTTGCTGTGCTTTGTGTGCCTGCTGTGATTTGTGTAATTGCTGTGCTTTGTGTGCTTGCTGTTCATTGTGAGCTTGCTGTGCTTTGTGTATTTGCTGTGCTTTGTGTGCTTGCTGTGCTTTGTGAGCTTGCTGTGATTTGTGTGCTTGCTGTGCTTTGTGTGCTGGTTGTGCTTTGTGAGCTTGCTGTGCTTTGTGAGCTTGCTGTGATTTGTGTGCCTGCTGTGATTTGTGTGCTTGCTGTGCTTTGTGTGCTTGCTGTGCTTTGTGTGCTTGCTGTGCATTGTGAGCTTGCTGTGCTTTGTGTGCTTGCTGTGCTTTGTGTGCATTGCGCCGAAGGTGCTTGACCCCGTGTTGCTGCTTGCAGCTATATTTAGGGGCCAAGCACCTATGGTGCTGTGGCACCTATTGTTTCTGTTAGTATTATTATTCTTCTTAATCTTAATCTTCCCCAATGGGAGTCTATGGCAGCCCTATGAACCGTATATAGGAAAATGATGAAATTTGGCACAGTTGTAGTGGTGGTCATAAATAGTCATTTGGCCAAAAATGGGGTCTCTAGCAGTAACTCTATAGCGCCACCATCATCTCAAAAATTCAATGTTCAAATGGTTATAACTCGTGATCCATTTGCTCTATGAAAATTCTACTTAGTACACGTGATTGCTCTCCTCATGCTTATTGTTTTTAATACCTTACAGTAAGACTCCACCCATTACAGTATCGGCCATTTTGAAATGTCCAGTATTTCGTTTTTTCGCTACTCCTCCTTCAAATTTGGTTCAATTCTTATGAGATTTGGCACATGTGATCTTTGGAGTGAGCCGCATAGAAATGACTGAACAGAATTTTGATATTTTTCTTTATTCAAAAGTAATTAATGCGCGAACTTAACGAGATTGACGCAAAATTGGTTCTGAGGCTGTATCTCGGTCATTCTTTGATCAATCGAGATGAAATTTGGTACGCTTCATGTCGACCATGAAATGGGGGTCCA
This sequence comes from Misgurnus anguillicaudatus, assembly GCF_027580225.2. Taxonomy (NCBI): domain Eukaryota; kingdom Metazoa; phylum Chordata; class Actinopteri; order Cypriniformes; family Cobitidae; genus Misgurnus; species Misgurnus anguillicaudatus. The sequence goes on from NC_073341.2 coordinate 16,839,343, forward strand.
TGCCAAATTTGGTGACAGCGCCACCTATGGGTCATGAGATAGGAAAAACGGCTATTTTTGTGCATAACTTCTGAATTGTTTGTCAGAAAATTATGATCTTGGTGTCTACGGATTCCTTGGCTCATGCCGCATCTGTCGATATGTATTATGCCGGGATTGACCGAACCGCCTGTCCGCCATTTTGAAATCTGTGATAAATTGCTATAACTTTTGAAGTATCGGATATATCGGCGCAAAAATCGGTAGGGAGCTTCGGCATGACGTCCTGAGGAAATCAGAGAACAGCGCCACCTAGGGGTTGTAAACTATAACAGTTCTTATAGAACTGCTTATAACTTCTGAATTCTTTGTATGGCATGTAAGCTCTTTTCTGCTGCCCCTTGAGCTGTGTCTACTGAGTGGCGCATCTGTTAAGTTGTATGCATTGAGATCCTGAGTTCATGGGTTCGAATCCCGCCTGAGGCAGATGTTAATTTCTTCTATTAAAGTTTTGTTCTTTCCCACCTATTCTTCTTGACCTGTCTGTAGTTCACATATGTTCTATTTTTGTCATGTTTTCTGTTGCTGCTCTGCACTGCGGTGGTTCTGCTCTGTCATTGCTACGCTTTGGGTTCTTTGCGGCGCCTTGTGTTCTTGATGCACCTTGTGTGCTCAATGCGCCCTGGGTGATTGATACGTTGTATGTTTCTTGCTGTGCTTCGGGTGCTCATTGCGCTGATGGTGCTTGGCCCCGTATCGCTGCTTGCAGCTATATTGGTCATTAGGGGCCAAGCACCTATGGTGCTGTGGCACCTATTGTTTCTGTTAGTATTATTATTAGGGGCCAAGCACCTATGGTGCTGTGGCACCTATTGTTTCTGTTAGAATTTTTCTTCTTAATCTTAATCTTCCCCAATGGGAGTCTATGGCAGCCCTATGAACCATATGTAGGAAAATGATGAAATTTGGCACAGTGTAGTGGTGGTCATAAATAGTCATTTGGCCAAAAATGGGGTCTCTAGCAGTAACTCTATAGCGCCACCATCATCTCAAAAATTCAATGTTCAAATGGTTATAACTCGTGATCCATTAGATCTATGAGAATTCTACTTAGTACACGTGATTGCTCTCCTCCCGCTTATTGAATTTGATACTTTACAGTAAGACTCCACCCATTACAGTAGCGGCCATTTTGAAATGTACAGTATTTTGTTTTTTCGCTACTCCTCCTTCAAATTTGGTTCAATTCTTATGAGATTTGGCACATGTGATCTTTGGAGTGAGCCGCATAGAAATGACTGAACAGAATTTTGATATTTTTCTTTATTCAAAAGTAATTAATGCGTGAACTTAACGAGATTGACGCAAAATTGGTTCTGAAGCTGTATCTCGGTCATTCTTTGATTAATCGAGATGAAATTTGGTACGCTTCATGTCGACCATCAAATGGGGGTCCATGCCAAATTTGGTGACAGCGCCACCTATGGGTCATGAGATAGGAAAAAAGGCTATTTTTGCGCATAACTTCTGAATCGTTTGTCAGAAAATTATGATCTTGGTGTCTATGGATTCCTTGGCCCATGCCGCATCTGCCGATATGTATTATGCCGGGATTGACCGAACCGCCTGTCCGCCATTTTGAAATCTCTGATAAATTGCTATAACTTTTGAAGTATCGGATATATCGGCGCAAAAATCGGTAGGGAGCTTCGGCATGACGTCCTGAGGAAATCAGAGAACAGCGCCACCTAGGGGTATAAACTATAACAGTTCTTATAGAACTGCTTATAACTTCTGAATTCTTTGTATGGCATGTAAGCTCTTTTCTGCTGCCCCTTGAGCTGTGTCTACTGAGTGGCGCATCTGTTAAGTCGTTTGCATAGAGATCCTGAGTTCATGGGTTCGAATCCCACCTGAGCCAGGTGTTAATTTCTTCTATTAAAGTTTTGTTCTTTCCCACCTATTCTTCTCGACCTGTCTGTAGTTCACATATGTTCTATTTTTGCCATGTTTTCTGTTGCTGCTCTGCACTGCGGTGGTTCTGCTCTGTCATTGCTACGCTTTGGGTTCTTTGCTGAGCCTTGTGTTCTTGATGCACCTTGGGTGCTCAATGCGCCCTGGGTGATTGATACGTTGTATCTTTCTTGCTGTGCTTTTGGTGCTCATTGCGCTGATGCTGCTTGGCCCCGTATCGCTGCTTGCAGCTATATTTATTATTATTCTTCTTCTTAATCTTAATCTTCCCCAATGGGAGTCTATGGCAGCCCTATGAACCGTATATAGGAAAATGATGAAATTTGGCACAGTTGTAGTGGTGGTCATAAATAGTCATTCGGCCAAAAATGGGGTCTCTAGCAGTAACTCTATAGCGCCACCATCATCTCAAAAATTCAATGTTCAAATGGTTATAACTCGTGATCCATTAGATCTATGAGAATTCTACTTAGTACATGTGATTGCTCTCATCCCGCTTATTGCATTTGATACTTTACAGTAAGACTCCTCCCATTACAGTATCGGCCATTTTGAAATGTACAGTATTTCGTTTTTTCGCTACTCCTCCTTCAAATTTGGTTCAATTCTTATGAGATTTGGCACATGTGATCTTTGGAGTGAGCCGCATAGAAATGACTGAACAGAATTTTGATATTTTTCTTTATTCAAAAGTAATTAATGCGTGAACTTAACGAGATTGACGCAAAATTGGTTCTGAGGCTGTATCTCGGTCATTCTTTGATCAATCGAGATGAAATTTGGTACGCTTCATGTCGACCATGAAATGGGGGTCCATGCCAAATTTGGTGACAGCGCCACCTATGGGTCATGAGATTGGAAAAAAGGCTATTTTTGCGCATAACTTCTGAATCGTTTGTCAGAAAATTATGATCTTGGTGTCTACGGATTCCTTGGCTCATGCCGCATCTGCCGATATGTATTATGCCGGGATTGACAGAACCGCCTGTCCGCCATTTTGAAATCTGTGATAAATTGCTATAACTTTTGAAGTATCGGATATATCGGCGCAAAAAAAGGTAGGGAGCTTCGACATGTTGTCCTCAGGGTACCTGGGAAGTCAGAGTATGGCGCCACCTAGGGGTTATAAACCATAACAGTTCTTATAGAACTGCTTATAACTTCTGAATACTTTGTCTGATATTCATTTTCTTTGTGAAATTGTATTCACTGATTTATGCCGATCGCAACGATACCACATTTGTCATTTCCCATCATTCTGTTCATATGTTATTGTAAGGAATATGGTAAACGATTTTTTCGCTACTCCTTTTACAAATTTTGTTTATTTTATGCCAGGCTCTGCTCGTATAATGTTTGGAGCAATCCGCACAGAAATGACTGAACAGATTTTTTTGGCACCTAGGAATTTTTTTGAGAAAAATCTCTTTAAAGTTGACCGTGACTGTGACGTTGTCTATTTGTCATAGTTAATTACTGTATGCTACATTTTATAGCATCACTGTACATAATGTTCTTCTTGTTTTCAATCTCACTTGAGCTTTTTGATTCTCATATACATTGTATTTCTGTTATTTCTGCTCTGCTGTGTCATTTTTGCATCTTTGGTGATTAGCATATGTCAATCCTTGCATCTCTAAAACCACTTTTCTGCTGCCCCTTGAACTGTGTCAACTGAGTGGCACAACTGGTAAGTCACACGCAACGAGATTCTGAATTCTTGGGATCGAATCCCGCCTAAGGCAAGTGTTAATTTCTTCTAGGGATCGAATTCCGCCTAAGGCAAGTGTTAATTTCTTCTATTAACGTTTTTTCTTTCTCACCTATTCTTCTCAACCAGTCTGGTTTTCCACACGTGCGAATCGTTTGTCAGAAAATTATGATCTTGGTGTCTACGGATTCCTTGGCTCATGCCGCATCTGTCGATATGTATTATGCCGGGATTGACCGAACCGCCTGTCCGCCATTTTAAAATCTGTGATAAATTGCTATAACTTTTGAAGTATCGGATATATCGGCGCAAAAATCGGTAAGGAGCTTCGGCATGACGTCCTGAGGAAATCAGAGAACAGCGCCACCTAGGGGTATAAACTATAACAGTTCTTATAGAACTGCTTATAACTTCTGAATTCTTTGTATGGCATGTAAGCTCTTTTCTGCTGCTCCTTGAGCTGTGTCTACTGAGTGGCGCATCTGTTAAGTCGCATGCAAAGAGATCATGAGTTCATGGGTTCGAATCCAACCTTAGCCAGGTGTTAATTTCTTCTATTAAAGTTTTGTTCTTTCCCACCTATTCTTCTTGACCTGTCTGTAGTTCACATATGTTCTATTTTTGCCATGTTTTCTGTTGCTGCTCTGCACTGCGGTGGTTCTGCTCTGTCATTGCTACGCTTTGGGTTCTTTGCTGAGCCTTGTGTTTTTGATGCACCTTGGGTGCTCAATGCGGCCTGGGTGATCGATACGTTGTATGTTTCTTGCTGTGCTTTTGGTGCTCATTGCGCTGTTGGTGCTTGGCCCCGTATCGCTGCTTGCAGCTATATTTAGGGGTCAAGCACCGAAGGTGCTGAGACACCTATTGGAATTGTTAGTATTATTATTATTATTATTATTATCGTCCCATGGGAGTCTATGGCAGCCCTATGAACCGTACATAGGAAAATGATGAAATTTGGCACAGTTGTAGAGGTGGTCATAAATAGTCATGTGACCAAAAATGGGGTCTCTAGCAATAACTCTATAGCGCCACCAGCAGTGCAAAAAATCAATGTTCAAACTGTTATAAATAGTGAACCATTTGATCTATGAAAATTCTACTTAGTACACGTGATTGCTCTCATTCCAATTATTGAATTTGATACTTTACAGTAAGACTCCACCCATTACAGTAGCGGCCATTTTGAAATGTACAGTATTTCGTTTTTTCGCTACTCCTCCTTCAAATGCGGTTCAATTCTTATGAGATTTGGCACAGATGATCTTTGGAGTGAGCCGCATAGAAATGACCGAACAGAATTTTGATATTGATCTTTGTTCAAAAGTAATAAATGCGCAAACTTAACGAGGTTGACACAAAAATGGTTCTGAAGCTGTAGCTCAGTCATTCTTTGATCAATTGAAATGAAATTTGGTACACTTCATGTGGACCATGAACTTGGGGTCCATGCCAAATTCGGTGACAGCGCCACCTATGGGTCATGAGATAGAAAAATAGGCTATTATTTCCCATAACTTCTGAACTGTTTGTCAGAAAATTATGATCTTGATGTCTATGGATTGCTTACCTCATGCCGCATCTGTCGATGTGAATTATGCCGGGTTTGACCAAACCGCCTGTCCGCCATTTTGAAATTTCAAATAAATTGTTATATTTTTTGAACTATTGGACATATCCGCGCAAAAAATGGTAAGGAGCTTCGACATGATGTCCTGAAGGTACATGGGAAGTCAGAGTACAGCGCCACCTAGGGGTTATAAACTATAACAGTTCTTATTGAACTGCTTATTACTTCTGAATACTTTGTCTGATGTACATATTCTTTGTGAAATTGTATTCACTGTTTTATGCCGATCGCAACGATACCTTGTTTGTCATTTTCCAACATTATAATCAGGTGTTATTGTAAGGCATATGGTAAATGATTTTTTCGCTACTCCTTTTACAAATTTTGTGTATTTTATGTCAGGTTCTGCTCGTATAATGTTTGGAGCAATCCGCACAGATGTGACCGAACAGATTTTTGATATTCTGTTCTCTTTCTTAGAAATACCACTGTAAAGTTTACCGTGCCTGTGACGTTGTCTATTTGTCATAGTAATAAATTAATGTGACTGTATATTACATTGTATAGCATCACTATACATAATGATCTGCTTGTCTTCAATTTCACTTGAACTAATGTACATTGTATTTCTGTTATTTCTACTTCTGCTGTGTCAATTCTGCATCTTTGGTGATTGACATGTTAATCCTTTCAGCTCTCTAATCTCTTGTCTGCTGCCTCATGAACTGTGTCAACTGAGTGGCGCATCTACATAACCAATTGCATTTAGATTCTAAGTTCCTGGGTTCGAATCCCACCTGAGTCATGATGTTTTGTTCTTCCTCATCAATTCTTCTCAACCTGTCTGTAGTTCACATGTGTTCTATTTTTCCATGTTTGCTGTTGTTGCTCTGCATTGTGGTGCTTCTGCTGTGTCTTTCCTGCATCTTTGATGATTGACATATGTTAATCCTTTCAGCTCTCTAATCTCTTGTCTGCTGCCTCATGAACTGTGTCAACTGAGTGGCGCATCTAGATAATCATATGCATTGAGATTCTGAGTTCCTGGGTTCAAATCCCACCTGAGTCATGACGTTTTGTTCTTCCTCATCAATTCTTCTCAACCTGTCTGTAGTTCACATGTGTTCTATTTTTTCATGTTTGCTGTTGTTGCTCTGCATTGTGGTGCTTCTGCTGTGTCTTTCCTGCATCTTTGATGATTGACATATGTTAATCCTTTCAGCTCTCTAATCTCTTGTCTGCTGCCTCATGAACTGTGTCAACTGAGTGGCGCATCTAGATAATCATATGCATTGAGATTCTGAGTTCCTGGGTTCAAATCCCACCTGAGTCATGACGTTTTGTTCTTCCTCATCAATTCTTCTCAACCTGTCTGTAGTTCACATGTGTTCTATTTTTTCATGTTTGCTGTTGTTGCTCTGCTTTATGGTGGTTCTTGCTGTGCTTTGTGAGCTTGCTGTGCTTTGTGTGCTTGCTATGCTTGCTGTGCTTTGTGTGCTTGCTGTGCTTTGTGAGCTTGCTGTGCTTTGTGTGTCTGCTGTGATTTGTGTAATTGCTGTGCTTGCTGTGCTTTGTGTGCTTGCTGTGCTTTGTGTGCTTGCTGTGCTTTGTGAGCTTGCTGTGCTTTGTGTGCCGGCTGTGATTTGTGTGATTGCTGTGCTTTGTGTTCTTGCTATGCTTTGTGTGCTTGTTGTGCTTTGTGTGCTTGCTGTGCTTTGTGTCCTTGCTGTGCTTTGTGAGCTTGCTGTGCTTTGTGTGCCTGCTGTGATTTGTGTAATTGCTGTGCTTTGTGTGCTTGCTGTGCATTGTGAGCTTGCTGTGCTTTGTGTGCTTTGTGTGCTTGCTGTGCTTTCTGAGCTTGCTGTGATTTGTGTGCCTGCTGTGATTTGTGTAATTGCTGTGCTTTGTGTGCTTGATGTGCATTGTGAGCTTGCTGTGCTTTGTGTGCTTGCTGTGCTTTGTGTGCTTGCTGTGATTTGTGTAATTGCTGTGCTTGCTGTGCATTGTGTGCTTGCTGTGCTTTGTGTTCTTGCTGTGCTTTGTGAGCTTGCTGTGCTTTGTGTGCCGGCTGTGATTTGTGTAATTGCTGTGCTTTGTGATCTTGCTATGCTTTGTGTGCTTGTTGTGCTTTGTGTGCTTGCTGTGCTTTGTGTGCTTGCTGTGCTTTGTGTGCTTGCTGTGCTTTGTGAGCTTGCTGTGCTTTGTGTGCCTGCTGTGATTTGTGTAATTGCTGTGCTTTGTGTGCTTGCTGTGCATTGTGAGCTTGCTGTGCTGTGTGTGCATTGCGCCGAAGGTGCTTGACCCCGTGTTGCTGCTTGCAGCTATTGGTCATTGTTTCTGTTAGTAAATTTTTCTTCCCCAATGGAAGTCTATGGCAGCCCTATGAACCGAATGTAAGAAAATGATGAAATTTTGCACAGTTGTAATGTTGGTCATAAATATTCATGTGGCCAAAAATGGAGTCTCTAGCAGTAACTCTATAGCGCCACCATCAGCTCAAATATTCAATGTTCAAATAGTTATAACTTGTGATCCATTAGATCTATGAAAATTCTACTTAGTACACGTGATTGCTCTCATCCCGCTTATTGAATTTGATACTTTACAGTAAGACTCCTCCCAAATCTCGTTTGGCTCTCAGCGAAGGCGGTCGCATTTTATCTCCTCTCCTCCCCGTAACCTTCCCTGCTTTGCTCCTATCGTGTTGTATAGTTTGTGTCTTAACTTTGAGAGACTCTCTCCGCACTGCTCTTGAAAACTAAAATCATGGATTTGATCAACTGGTCTCTCAACGCAATTGACACCATATTCTCGACGAGAAGTTTGGGTTCGGGGGAACCTGTCTGCCCTGCTGGAACGTTCGCTGCTGGCTACACGATGGACGCATGGGAGAAGTGGCGGGTCGTGTGTCTGGCGGCTCTTTCCGTGGAGGACGTTGAAGATATCTATCTATTCGGAATCATGATAACCTGGGGTTTGCTGAATGGATTGTGCTTTGCCCTGGTTTATCGAGAAATTAAGAAGACGGTGACAGCTGCAAAAAGTCCAAAAAAGCTGCCCGGGATGATTGAAGCGGTGGGCAGAGCGGTCAGCGCTCAGGCTGGGACTATTAACCGCATTTTGGATAACAACTTGGAAATGACCCGCAATATGGATACCATCAGGGAGATGCAAACGGATTTGAAAAACATCAAGGAGATGTTAATGGATTTGAAAAGACTGATGGACCAGAATGGACTAAGAGAGTAGTTGTGTAAAGGAATGCAGCTACTCGCCCCAAGACCAAATAATTGCAATCTTATCTGCTTTCGGCCTCCCTTATCCAGCACTGGCCTCGGCCAAGGCCGCTGCTGGAACAACAACTCCCTCAGAAGAGCACTGCAGCGAGACATCTCTTGCATTACCTACCCCCTCTCCCACAGACACCTGATGATTGTTGACTCTGTTTGGACCTAATCAAGGTTGTCTCCATGGCAATTGCTGTGTTAACGCTTTAACAACCTGCGGACTGAGGCACCGAGACTTGGGATGCCGGGCAAAGCGACTCTCTCAAGGCCTACACACACACGAACTCTTACACACACACATATATATATACATGCAATCACCACCCAGTACCCAAATCCCTCGCCTTCGCAGCTTTGCACCCCTCAGCGGGACAGACGGGTCTGTGACCAGCGCCTAACATGGCTGCAGGACCGGATGGCTGCTGGCCTTGCTGGGCTATCTCTAACCCCATTCCTTACCTAACGTGTTGCAAGTTTGTGTGTTGTTCATGTTGTAAGTGTACTATGTGCTTATGTTGCTGAGGTGTTTTTTCCCTGTTCCCAGACTGTACTCCCTCTGGAGCATAGTATGGGGGTTTTGTTTTTTTAACCTACCCTCCCTCATGTAATGCTGTATTTCTTCCTAATGCCCTGTCAACCTGTTCTGTCTACCCCTTGTCAGTTTATGTATTGTATGTATGGACAGGTTGATGGATAATTTCACTGGTACTTGTATCATGTGACAATAAAGTGCTTGATTGATTGATTGATTGATTGATTACAGTAGCGGCAATTTTGAAATGTACAGTATTTTGTTTTTTCGCTACTCCTCCTTCAAATTTGGTTCAAATGTTATGAAATTTGGCACAGGTGATCTTTGGAGTGAGCCGCATAGAAATGACTGAACAGAATTTTGATTTTTTTCTTTATTCAAAAGTAATTAATGTGTGAACTTAACAAGGTTGACGCAAAATTGTTTCTGAAGCTGTATCTTGGTCATTCTTTGATCAATCGAAGTTAAATTTGGTACACTTCATGTCGACCATGAACTGGGGGTCCATGCCAAATTTGGTGACAGCACCACCTATGGGTCATGAGATATGAAAAAATGCTATTTTTGCACATAACTTCTGAATCGATCGTCTGATATATATATTCTTTGTGAAATTAGTTTCACTGGTTTATGCCGATCGCAACGATACCTCGTTTATCATTTTCCAACATTCTGTTCATGTGTTATTGTAAGGCATATGGTAAATTATCTTTTCGCTACTCCTTTTACAAATTTTGTTTATTTTATGCCAGGTTCTGCTCGTATAATGTTTGGAGCAATCCGCACAGAAATGACCGAACAGATTTTTTATATTCTGTTCTCTTTCTTAGAAATATTGCTCCAAAGTTGACCGTGCTTGTGATGTTGTCTATTTGTCATAGTTAATTACTGTATATTACATTTCATAGCGTTTCTGTACAGAATGTTCTTCTTGTCTACAACCTCACTTGAGCTTGTTGATTCTTATATACATTATTCTTCAGTTATATCTGCTCTGCTGTGTCATTTCTGCATCTGTGGTGATTGGCATATGTCAATGCTTTCATCTCTGTACACTCTATTCTGCTGCCTCATGAACCGTGTTAACTGAATGGCGTATCGTGTTAGTCACATGGAAAGAGATGCTTAGTTCATGGGTTCGAAACCCGCTTGAGGCAAGTGTTAATTTGTTCTATTAAAGTTTTGTTCTTTCTCACCTATTCTTCTCAACCCTTCTGTAGTTCACATATGTTCTATTTTTGTCATATTTTCTGTTGCTGCTCTGCACTGCGGTGGTTCTGCTGTGTGATTGCTACGCTTTGGGTACTTGCTGCGCCTTGTGTTCTTGATGCACCTTGGGTGGTCAATGCGCATTGGGTTATTGATACCTTCTATGTTGCTTTTTGTGCTTTGGATGCTCATTGCGCTAAAGGTGCTTGGCCCCGAATCGCTGCTTGCAGCTATTTATTCTTAATCTTAATCTTAATCTTCCCCAATGGGAGTCTATGGCAGCCCTATGAACCGTATATAGGAAAATGATGAAATTTGGCACAGTTGTAGTGGTGGTCATAAATAGTCATTTGGCCAAAAATGGGGTCTCTAGCAGTAACTCTATAGCGCCACCATCATCTCAAAAATTCAATGTTCAAATGGTTATAACTCGTGATCCATTAGATCTATGAGAATTCTACTTAGTACACGTGATTGCTCTCATCCCGCTTATTGAATTTGATACTTTACAGTAAGACTCCTCCCATTACAGTATCGGCCATTTTGAAATGTACAGTATTTCGTTTTTTCCCTACTCCTCCTTCAAATTTGGTTCAATTCTTATGAGATTTGGCACATGTGATCTTTGGAGTGAGCCGCATAGAAATGACTGAACAGAATTTTGATATTTTTCTTTATTCAAAAGTAATTAATGCGTAAACTTAACGAGATTGACGCAAAATTGGTTCTGAAGCTGTATCTCTGTCATTCTTTGATCAATCGAGATGAAAATTGGTACACTTCATGTCGACCATGAAATGGGGGTCCATGCCAAATTTGGTGACAGCGCCACCTATCGGTCATGAGATAGGAAAAAAGGCTATTTTTGTGCATAACTTCTGAATCGTTTGTCAGAAAATTATGATCTTGGTGTCTACGGATTCCTTGGCTCATGCCGCATCTGGCGATATGTATTATGCCGGGATTGACCGAACCGCCTGTCCGCCATTTTGAAATCTGTGATAAATTGCTATAACTTTTGAAGTATCGGATATATCGGCGCAAAAATCGGTAGGGAGCTTCGGAATGACGTCCTGAGGAAATCAGTGAACCGCGACACCTAGGGGTTATAAACAATAACAGTTCTTATAGAACTACTTATAACTTCTGAATTCTTTGTATGGCATGTAAGCTCTTTTCTGCTGCCCCTTGAGCTGTGTATACTGAGTGGAGCATCTGTTAAGTCATTTGCAAAGAGATCCTGAGTTCATGGGTTTGATTCCAACCTGAGGCAGGTATTAATTTCTTCTATTAAAGTTTTGTTCTTTCCCACCTATTCTTCTTGACCTGTCTGTAGTTCACATATGTTCTATTTTTGCCATGTTTTCTGTTGCTGCTCTGCACTGCGGTGGTTCTGCTCTGTCATTGCTACGCTTTGGGTTCTTTGCGGCGCCTTGTGTTCTTGATGTACCTTGGGTGCTCAATGCGCCCTGGGTGATTGATACGTTGTATGTTTCTTGCTGTGCTTTGGGTGCTCATTGCGCTGATGGTGCTTGGCCCCGAATCGCTGCTTGCAGCTATATTTATTAGGGGCCAAGCACCGAAGGTGCTGAGGCACCTATTGGAACTGTCAGTATTATTATTCTTCTTCTTCCCCAATGGGAGTCTATGGCAGCCCTATGAACCGTACGTAGGAAAATGATGAAATTTGGCACAGTTGTAGTGGTGGTCTTAAAAAGTCATGTGACCAAAAATGGGGTCTCTAGTCCTAACTCTATAGCGCCACCAGCAGTGCAAAAATTCAATGTTCAAATGGTTATAACTGCTGATCCGCTTGATCTATGAAAATTCTACTTAGTACATGTGATTGCTCTCCTCATGCTTGTTGTTTTTAATACCTTACAGTAAAACTCCACCCATTACAGTAGCGGCCATTTTGAAATGTACAGTATTCCGTTTATTCGCTACTCCTCCTTCAAATTTGGTTCAATTGTTATGAAATTTGGCACAGGTGAACTTTGGAGTGAGCCGCACAGAAATGACCGAACAGAATTTTGATATTTAACTTTGTTCAAAAGTAATAAATGCGCAAACTTAACGAGGTTGATGCAATAATGGTTCTGAAGCTGTAGCTCGGTCATTCTTTGATCAATTGAAATGAAATTTGGTACACTTCATGTGGACCATGGACTTGGGGTTCATGCCAAATTTGGTGACAGCGCCACCAATGGGTCATGAGATATGAAAATAGGCTATTTTTGCCCATAACTTCTGAACTGTTTGTCAGAAAATTATGATCTTGATGTCTATGGATTGCTTACCTCATGCCGCATCTGCCGATGTGTATTATGCCGGGTTGGACCGAACCGCCTGTCCGCCATTTTGAAATTTCACATAATTTGTTATATTTTTTGAACTATTGGACATATCCGCGCAAAAATTAGTAAGGAGCTTCGACATGATGTCCTGAAGGTACCTGGGAAGTCAGAGTACAGCGCCACCTAGGGGTTATAAACTATAACAGTTCTTATGGAACTGCTTATAACTTCTGAATACTTTGTCTGATATTAATTTCTTTGTGAAATTGTATTCATGCCGATTGCAACGATACCTCGTTTGTCATTTTCCAACATTCTGTTCATGTGTTATTGTAAAGCATATGGTAGATGATTTTTTCGCTACTCCCTTTACAAATTTTGTTTATTTTATGCCAGGTACTGCTCGTATAATGTTTGGAGCAATCCACACAGAAATGACCGAACAGCTTTTTGATATTCTGTTCTCTTTCTTAGAAATACCACTCCAAAGTTGACCGTGCCTGTGACATTGTCTATTTGTCATAGTAAATTAATGTGACTGTATATTACATTGTATAGCATTACTATACAGAATGATCTTCTTGTCTTCAATCTCACTTGAGCTTTTTGATTCTCATATACATTGTATTTCTGTTAGTTCTGCTCTGCACTGTCAGTTCTGCATCTGAGTTGATTGGCACATGTCAATCCTTGCAGCACCTAAGCTGTTTTTTTGCTGCCCTTTGAGCTGTGTTAACTGAGTTGTGCATCTGGTTAACCACATGCCATGAGATTCTGAGGTCATGGGTTCGAATCCCATGTGCAGTGATATTTTGTCTTAACTTTTTTCTCACTTAAGTTTTGTGAATCTCATACTATACATTGTATTTCAGTTATTTGTGCTCTCTGTTGTCATTTCTGCACTTTTGGTAATTGCTGGATATCAATGTTCACAGCTCTAAATCTCTATTCTATAGCTTGGACACACAAACTCAGTGGTTTAATCGTTTACTCAGTGGCGCATGCGGTAACTGCTGTGCTTTGGGAACCTGAGGTCATGGGTTCGAATCCCAGCTCTTACTTTCACTTATTGAGATTTCCTTTTGTGTTCACTTTAACACGTTCTTCTCGACCTGTCTGGTTTTCCACACGTGTTATATTTTTGCCATCTTTACTGTTGTTGCTCCGCACTGCAGTGGTTCTGCTCTGCATTTGCTTTGCTTCGGGTTCGGCCTCTGTATTGCGCGCTTTCTGCGGTTTGCACATTTGCTGCGTCGTGTGGTTTTTGCTGTGCTTTGGGTGCTCATTGCGCTGAAGGTGCTTGGCCCCGTATCGCTGCTTGCAGCTATATTTATTATTATTTTTCCGCTTCCCCAATGGGAGTCTATGGCAGCCCTATGAACCGTATGTAGGAAAATGATGAAATTTGGCACAGTTGTAGTGGTGGTCATAAATAGTCATTTGGCCAAAAATGGGGTCTCTAGCAGTAACTCTATAGCGCCACCATCATCTCAAAAATTCAATATTCAAATGGTTATAACTGGTGAACCATTAGATCTATGAGAATTCTACTTAGTACACGTGATTGCTCTCATCCCGCTTATTGAATTTGATACTTTACAGTAAGACTCCTCCCATTACAGTATCGGCCATTTTGAAATGTACAGTATTTCGTTTTTTCGCTACTCCTTCTTCAAATTTGGTTCAATTCTTATGAGATTTGGCACATGTGATCTTTGGAGTGAGCCGCATAGAAATGACTGAACAGAATTTTGATATTTTTCTTTATTCAAAAGTAATTAATGCTTGAACTTAACGAGATTGACGCAAAATTGGTTCTGAAGCTGTATCTCGTCATTCTTTGATCAATCGAGATGAAATTTGGCACGCTTCATGTCGACCATGAAATGGGGGTCCATGCCAAATTTGGTAACAGCGCCACCTATGGGTCATGAGATAGGAAAAAAGGCTCTTTTTGTGCATAACTTCTGAATCGTTTGTCAGAAAATTATGATCTTGGTGTCTACGGATTCCTTGGCTCATGCCGCATCTGTCGATATGTATTATGCCGGGATTGACCCAACCGCCTGTCCGCCATTTTGAAATCTGTGATAAATTGCTATAACTTTTGAAGTATCGGATATATCGGCGCAAAAATCGGTAGGGAGCTTCGGCATGATGTCCTGAGGGTACCTGGGAAATCAGAGTACAGCGCCACCTAGGGGTTGTAAACTATAACAGTTCTTATCGAACTGCTTATAACTTCTGAATACTTTGTCTGATATACATTTTCTTTGTGAAATTGGATTCACTGGTGTATGCCGATCGCAATGATACCTCGTTTGTCATTTTCCAACATTCTGTTCATGTGTTATTGTAAGGCATATGGTAGATGATTTTTTCGCTACTCCTTTTAGAAATTTTGTTTATTTTATGCCAGGTTCTGCTCGTATAATGTTTGGAGCAATCCGCACAGAAATGACCGAACAGATTTTTTATATTTGGTTCTCTTTCTTAGATATACCGCTCCAAAATTGACCGTGCCTGTGACGTTGTCTATTCGGCCTAGTGAATTACTGTATATTACATTTTATAGCATTACTGTACAGAATGTTCTTCTTGTTTTCAATCTCATTTGAGCTTTTTGATTCTCATATACATTGTATTTCTGTCATTTCTGATCTGTGGTATCATTTTTGCATCTTTGGTGATTGGCATATGTCAATGCTTGCATCTCTGTCAGCTCTGTCTGCTGTCCCTTGAGCTGTGTCTACTGAGTGGCGCATCTGTTAAGGCGTATGCATTGAGATCCTGAGTTCATGGGTTCGAATCCCGCCTGAGGCAGATGTTAATTTCTTCTATTAAAGTTTTGTTCTTTCCCACCTATTTGTCTCGACCTGTCTGTAGTTCACATATGTTCTATTTTTGCCATGTTTTCTGTTTATGCTCTGCACTGCGGTGGTTATGATCTGTCATAGCTACTCTTTGGGTTCTTTGCGGCGCCTTGTGTTCTTGATGCACCTTGGGTGCTCAATGCGCCCTGGGTGATTGATACGTTGTATGTTTCTTGCTGTGCTTCGGGTGCTCATCGCGCTGATGGTGCTTGGCCCCGTATCGCTGCTTGCAGCTATATTTATTATTATTATTTTTCCGCTTACCCAATGGGAGTCTATGGCAGCCCTATGAACCGTATGTAGGAAAATGATGAAATTTGGCACAGTTGTAGTGGTGGTCATAAATAGTCATTTGGCCAAAAATGGGGTCTCTAGCAGTAACTCTATAGCGCCACCATCATCTCAAATATTCAATGTTCAAATGGTTATAACTCGTGATCCATTAGATCTATGAGAATTCTACTTAGTACATGTGATTGCTCTCATCCCGCTTATTGCATTTGATACTTTACAGTAAGACTCCTCCCATTACAGTATCGGCCATTTTGAAATGTACAGTATTTCTTTTTTTCGCTACTCCTCCTTCAAATTTGGTTCAATTCTTATGAGATTTGGCACATGTGATCTTTGGAGTGAGCCGCATAGAAATGACTGAACAGAATTTTGATATTTTTCTTTATTCAAAAGTAATTAATGCGTGAACTTAACGAGATTGACGCAAAATTGGTTCTGAAGCTGTATCTCGGTCATTCTTTGATCAATCGAGATGAAATTTGGTACGCTTCATGTCGACCATGAACTGGGGGTCCATGCCAAATTTGGTGACAGCGCCACCTATGGGTCATGAGATAGTAAAAAAGGCTATTTTTGTGCATAACTTCTGAATCGTTTGTCAGAAAATTATGATCTTGGTGTCTACGGATTCCTTGGCCCATGCCGCATCTGTCGATATGTATTATGCCGGGATTGACCGAACCGCCTGTCCGCCATTTTGAAATCTGTGATAAATTGCTATAACTTTTGAAGTATCGGATATATCGGCGCAAAAATCGGTAGGGAGCTTCGGCATGACGTCCTGAGGAAATCAGAGAACAGCGCCACCTAGGGGTATAAACTATAACAGTTCTTATAGAACTGCTTATAACTTCTGAATTCTTTGTATGGCATGTAAGCTCTTTTCTGCTGCCCATTGAGCTGTGTCTACTGAGTGGTGCATCTGTTAAGTCGTTTGCAAAGAGATCCTGAGTTCATGGGTTCGAATCCAACCTGAGGCAGGTATTACTTTCTTCTACTAAAGTTTTATTCTTTCCCACCTATTCTTCTTGACCTGTCTGTAGTTCACATATGTTCTATTTTTGCCATGTTTTCTGTTGCTGCTCTGCACTGCGGTGGTTCTGCTCTGTCATTGCTATGCTTTGGGTTCTTTGCGGCGCCTTGTGTTCTTGATGCACCTTGGGTGCTCAATGCGCCCTGGGTGATTGATACGTTGTATGTTTCTTGCTGTGCTTCGGGTGCTCATTGCGCTGATGGTGCTTGGCCCCGTATCGCTGCTTGCAGCTATATTTTTAGGGGCCAAGCACCTATGGTGCTGTGGCACCTATTGTTTCTGTTAGTATTATTATTCTTCTTAATCTTAATCTTCCCCAATGGGAGTCTATGGCAGCCCTATGAACCGTATATAGGAAAATGATGAAATTTGGCACAGTTGTAGTGGTGGTCATAAATAGTCATTTGGCCAAAAATGGGGTCTCTAGCAGTAACTCTATACCGCCACCATCATCTCAAAAATTCAATATTCAAATGGTTATAACTGCAGATCTGTTTGATCTATGAGAATTCTACTTAGTACACATGATTGCTCTCATCCCGCTTATTGAATTTGATACTTTACAGTAAGACTCCTCCCATTACAGTATCGGCCATTTTGAAATGTACAGTATTTCGTTTTTTCGCTACTCCTCCTTCAAATTTGGTTCAATTCTTATGAGATTTGGCACAGGTGATCTTTGGAGTGAGCCGCATAGAAATGACTGAACAGAATTTTGATATTTTTCTTTATTCAAAAGTAATTAATGCGTGAACTTAACGAGATTGACGCAAAATTGGTTCTGAGGCTGTATCTCGGTCATTCTTTGATCAATCGAGATGAAATTTCGTACGCTTCATGTCGACCATGAAATGGGGGTCCATGCCAAATTTGGTGACAGCGCCACCTATGGGTCATGAGATAGGAAAAAAGGCTATTTTTGCGCATAACTTCTGAATCGTTTGTCAGAAAATTATGATCTTGGTGTCTACGGATTCCTTGGCTCATGCCGCATCTGCCGATATGTATTATGCTGGGATTGACCGAACCGCCTGTCCGCCATTTTGAAATCTGTGATAAATTGCTATAACTTTTGAAGTATCGGATATATCGGCGCAAAAATCGGTAGGGAGCTTCGGCATGACGTCCTGAGGAAATCAGAGAACAGCGCCACCTAGGGGTATAAACTATAACAGTTCTTATAGAACTGCTTATAACTTCTGAATTCTTTGTATGGCATGTAAGCTCTTTTCTGCTGCTCCTTGAGCTGTGTCTACTGAGTGGCGCATCTGTTAAGTCCCATGCATAGAGATCCTGAGTTCATGGGTTCGAATCCCACCTGAGGCAGGTGTTAATTCCTTCTATTAGAGTTTTGTTCTTTCCCACCTATTCTTCTTGACCTGTCTGTAGTTCACATATGTTCTATTTTTGCCATGTTTTCTGTTGCTGCTCTGCACTGCGGTGGTTCTGCTCTGTCATTGCTACGCTTTGGGTTCTTTGTGGCGCCTTGTGTTCTTGATGCACCTTGGGTGCTCAATGCGCCCTGGGTGATTGATACGTTGTATGTTTCTTGCTGTGCTTTGGGTGCTCATTGCGCTGATGGTGCTTGGCCCCGTATCGCTGCTTGCAGCTATATTTATTATTATTATTTTTCCGCTTCCCCAATGGGAGTCTATGGCAGCCCTATGAACCGTATATAGGAAAATGATGAAATTTGGCACAGTTGTAGTGGTGGTCATAAATAGTCATTTGGTCAAAAATGGGGTCTCTAGCAGTAACTCTATAGCGCCACCATCATCTCAAAAATTCAATGTTCAAATGGTTATAACTCGTGATCCATTTGCTCTATGAAAATTCTACGTAGTACACTTGATTGCTCTCCTCATGATTATTGTTTTTAATACCTTACAGTAAGACTCCACCCATTACAGTATCGGCCATTTTGAAATGTACAGTATTTCGTTTTTTTCACTACTCCTCCTTCAATTTTGGTTCAATTCTTTTGAGATTTTGCACATGTGATCTTTGGAGTGAGCCGCATAGAAATGACTGAACAGAATTTTGATATTTTTCTTTATTCAAAAGTAATTAATGCGCGAACTTAACGAGATTGACGCAAAATTGGTTCTGAGGCTGTATCTCGGTCATTCTTTGATCAATCGAGATGAAATTTGGTACGCTTCATGTCGACCATGAAATGGGGGTCCATGCCAAATTTGGTGACAGCGCCACCTATGGGTCATGAGATAGGAAAAAAGGCTATTTTTGCGCATAACTTCTGAATCGTTTGTCAGAAAATTATGATCTTGGTGTCTACGGATTCCTTGGCTCATGCCGCATCTGCCGATATGTATTATGCTGGGATTGACCGAACCGCCTGTCCGCCATTTTGAAATCTGTGATAAATTGCTATAACTTTTGAAGTATCGGATATGTCTGCGCAAAAATCGGTAGGGAGCTTCGGCATGACGTCCTGAGGAAATCAGAGAACAGCGCCACCTAGGGGTATAAACTATAACAGTTCTTATAGAACTGCTTATAACTTCTGAATTCTTTGTATGGCATGTAAGCTCTTTTCTGCTGCCCCTTGAGCTGTGTCTACTGAGTGGCGCATCTGTTAAGTCGTTTGCATAGAGATCCTGAGTTCATGGGTTAGAATCCCACCTGAGCCAGGTGTTAATTTCTTCTATTATAGTTTTGTTCTTTCTCACCTATTCTTTTTGACCTGTCTGTAGTTCACATATGTTCTATTTTTGCCATGTTTTCTGTTGCTGCTCTGCACTGCGGTGTTTCTGCTCTGTCATTGCTACGCTTTGGGTTCTTTGCTGAGCCTTGTGTTCTTGATGCACCTTGGGTGCTCAATGCGCCCTGAGTGATTGATAAGTTGTATCTTTCTTGCTGTGCTTTGGGAGCTCATTGCGCTGATGGTGCTTGGCCCCGTATCGCTGCTTGCAGCTATATTATTATTAGGGGCCAAGCACCTATGGTGCTGTGGCACCTATTGTTTCTGTTAGTATTATTATTCTTCTTAATCTTAATCTTCCCCAATGGGAGTCTATGGCAGCCCTATGAACCGTATATAGGAAAATGATGAAATTTGGCACAGTTGTAGTGGTGGTCATAAATAGTCATTTGGCCAAAAATGGGGTCTCTAGCAGTAACTCTATAGCGCCACCATCATCTCAAAAATTCAATGTTCAATCGAGATGAAATTTGGTACGCTTCATGTCGACCATGAAATGGGGGTCCATGCAAAATTTGGTGACAGCGCCACCTATGGGTCATGAGATAGGAAAAAAGGCTATTTTTGCGCATAACTTCTGAATCGTTTGTCAGAAAATTATGATCTTGGTGTCTACGGATTCCTTGGCTCATGCCGCATCTGTCGATATGTATTATGCCGGGATTGACCGAACCGCCTGTCCGCCATTTTGAAATCTGTGATAAATTGCTATAACTTTTGAAGTATCGGATATATCGGCGCAAAAATCGGTAGGGAGCTTCGGCATGACGTCCTGAAGAAATCAGAGAACAGCGCCACCTATGGGTTATAAACTATAACAGTTCTTATAGAACTGCTTATAACTTCTGAATTCTTTGTATGGCATGTAAGCTCTTTTCTGCTGCCACTTGAGCTGTGTCTACTGAGTGGCGCATCTGTTAAGTCGTATGCATTGAGATCCTGAGTTCATGGGTTCGAATCCCGCCTGAGACAGATGTTAGTTTCTTCTATTAAAGTTTTGTTCTTTCCCACCTATTCTTCTTGGCCTGTCTGTTGTTTCACATATGTTCTATTTTTGCCATGTTTTCTGTTGCTGCTCTGCACTGCGGTGGTTCTGCTCTGTCATTGCTACGCTTTGGGTTCTTTGCTGAGCCTTGTGTTCTTGATGCACCTTGGGTGCTCAATGCGCCCTGAGTGATTGATAAGTTGTATCTTTCTTGCTGTGCTTCGGGAGCTCATTGCGCTGATTGTGCTTGGCCCCGTATCGCTGCTTGCAGCTATATTTATTATTATTTTTCCCCAATGGGAGTCTATGGCAGCCCTATGAACCGTACGTAGGAAAATGATGAAATTTGACACAGTTGTAGAGGTGGTCATAAATAGTCATGTGACCAAAAATGGGGTCTTTAGCATTAACTCTATAGCGCCACCAGTAGTCCAAATATTCAATGTTCAAACTGTTATAATTGGTGAACCATTTGATCTATGAAAATTCTACTTAGTACACGTGATTGCTCTCCTCATGCTTGTTGTTTTTAATACCTTACAGTAAAACTCCACCCATTACAGTAGTAGCTATTTTGAAATATACAGTATTCCGTTTATTCGCTACTCCTCCTTCAAATTTGGTTCAATTGTTATGAAATTTGGCACAGGTGAACTTTGGAGTGAGCCGCACAGAAATGACCGAACAGAATTTTGATATTTATCTTTGTTCAAAAGTAATAAATGCGCAAACTTAACGAGGTTGACGCAAAAATGGTTCTGAAGCTGTAGCTCGGCCATTCTTTGATCAATTGAAATGAAATTTGTTACACTTCATGTGGACCATGAACTTGGGGTTCATGCCAAATTTGGTGACAGCGCCACCTATGGGTCATGAGATATGAAAATAGGCTATTTTTGCCCATAACTTCTGAACTGTTTGTCAGAAAATTATGATCTTAATGTCTATGGATTGCTTACCTCATGCCGCATCTGTCGATGTGTATTATGCCGGGTTTGAACGAACCGCCTGTCCGCCATTTTGAAATTTCAGATAATTTGTTATATTTTTTTAACTATTGGACATATCCGCGCAAAAATTAGTAAGGAGCTTCGACATGATGTCCTGAAGGTACCTGGGAACTCAGAGTACAGCGCCACCTAGGGGTTATAAACTATAACAGTTCTTATGGAACTGCTTATAACTTCTGAATACTTTGTCTGATATGAATTTCTTTGTGAAATTGTATTCACTGGTTTATGCCGATTGCAACGATACCTCGTTTGTCATTTTCCAACATTCTGTTCATGTGTTATTGTAAAGCATATGGTAGATGATTTTTTCGCTACTCTTTTTACAAATTTTGTTTATTTTATGCCAAGTACTGCTCGTATAATGTTTGGAGCAATCCGCACAGAAATGACTGAACAGATTTTTGACATTCTGTTCTCTTTCTTAGAAATACCACTCCAAAGTTGACCGTGCCTGTAACATTGTCTATTTGTCATAGTAAATTAATGTGACTGTATATTACATTGTATAGCATTACTATACAGAATGATCTTCTTGTCTTCAATCTCACTTGAGCTTTTTGATTCTCATATACATTGTATTTCTGTTAGTTCTGCTCTGCACTGTCAGTTCTGCATCTGTGATGATTGGCATATGTCAATCCTTGCAGCACCTAAGCTGTTTTTTGCTTCCCCTTGAGCTGTGTTAACTGAGTTGGCATTCTGGTTAACCACTTGCCATGAGATTCTGAGGTCATGGGTTTGAATCCCATGTGCAGTGATTTTTTGTATTAACTTTTTTCTCACTTAAGTTTTGTGATTTTCATACTATACATTGTATTTCAGTTATTTGTGCTCTCTGTTGTCATTTCTACACTTTTGGTAATTGCTGGATATTAATGTTTACAGCTCTAAATTTCTATTCTATAGGTTGGACACACCAACTCAGTGGTTTAATCGTTTACTCAGTGGCGCATGCGTTAACTGCTGTGCTTTGGGAACCTGAGTTAATGGGTTCGAATTCCATGTGCGGTGGTTTTTGTCTTCACTTTTTTTCTCACTTAAGTTTTGTGATTTTCATACAATACATTGTATTTCAGTTATTTGTGCTCTCTGTTGTCATTTCTGCACGTTTGGTAATTGCTGGATATCAATGTTTACAGCTCTAAATCTCTATACTATAGCTTGGACACACCAACTCAGTGGTTTAATTGTTTACTCAGTGGTGCATGCAGTAAGTGCTGTGCTTTGGGAACCTGAGGTCATGGGTTCAAAACCCAGCTCTTACTTTCACTTATTGAGATTTCCTTTTGCGTTTCCTTTAACACGTTCTTCTCGACCTGTCTGGTTTTCCACACGTGTTATATTTTTGCCATCTTTTCTGTTGTTGCTCCGCACTGCAGTGGTTCTGCTTTGCATTTGCTTTGCTTCGGGTTCGGGCTCTGTATTGCGCGCTGTCTGCGCTTTGCGCATTTGCTGCGTCGTGTGGTTTTTGCTGTGCTTTGGGTCCTCATTGCGATGAAGGTGCTTGACCCCGCAATTGCTGCTTGCAGCTATATTTATTATATTTCTTCTTCCCCAATGGGAGTCTATGGCAGCCCTATGAACCGTACATAGGAAAATGAAACAAATTTGGCACACTTGTAGTGGTCCTAAATTGTCATGTGACCAACTATGGGGTCTCTAGCATTAACTCTATAGCGCCACCAGCACTTCAAAAATTCAATATTCAAATGGTTGTAACTGTAGAATAATTTGATCAACAAGAACTCTACATAGTACATCTGATTACTCTCCTCACGCTCAACGAACAATGAATACAATGAACACCTTACATTAAGACTCCACCCATTACAGTAGCGGCCATTTTGAAAAGTACAGTATTTTGTTTTTTCGTCACTACTTTTGCAGCGTTCATTGCATTGTTACGCATTTTGGCACAGATAATGTTTGGACCAAGCCGCAGAGAAATGACCAAACAGAATTTTGATTTTTATCTTTGTTCAAAAGTAATAAATGCGTAAATTTTTCAATGTCGACCCAAAATTGGTTCTGAGTCATTATCTCGGTCATTCTTTGATCAATTGAAATGAAACTTGGTACCCTTCATAAGGACCATGAACTGGGGTACCATGCCAAATTTGAGGACAGCGCCACCTATGGGTCATGAGATATGAAAAATGGCTATTTTTTCCCATAACTATTGAAAAGTTTGATAGAAAATTATGATCTTGGTGTCTATGGATTCCTTGGCTGTCGATATATATTATGCCGGAAATGACCGAACCGCCAGTCCACTATTTTGAATGTTGTTTTAAATTGGGATAACTACTATTCTATATAATGTATCGGCACAAAAATCGGTAGGAAGCATCGGTATGATGTCCTGAAGGTACCTGGGAAATCTGAAGACAGCGCCACCTAGGGTTCATAAACTATATAAAACAGCCCATAACTTCTGAAAACTTTGTCTGATATTCATTTTCTTTGTGAATTTTTATTCACTGGTTTATGTCGATTGCAACGATGTCTCATTTGTCAGTTTTCAACATTCTGTTCATATCTTATTTCATAGCATATGTGAAGTAGTTTTTTCGCTACTACTTTTGCAAATTAAGTCTATTTTATGCCAGGCTCTGCTCACATAAACTTTGGAGCAATCCGCACAGAAATGACCAAACACATTTTTGATATTCTCTGCCATTCCCGAGAAATACCCGTCCAAAGTTGACTGTCCCTGTGACATTGTCTCTTTGTCATATTAAATTATTATGACTGTATTATAACATGTTGTGCATTCCTATACATGTTTTTCTTGACTTAAACTTGAACTCTTCTCACTTAAACTATCTGATTCTCATATAAATTGTAATTTTGTTATTTCTGCTCTGCAATGTCATGTCTGCACCTTCCTTCCTCCATTTGAATGCTTGCAGCTCTGAAAACCTTGGCTGGCTACACTGCCTGTGTAGCTCAGTCTATTAAATCGCATGCATCAAAACTCAGAGATTAAGGGTTCAAATCCCGGCTGATGCATGTGTTATGTTTTTCTATTAATATTTGTTTTGAGTTTATTCTCACCTATTATTCTCAACCAGTCTGTTTTCCATGTTCTGCACGGCTTGCAATTTGGTGGCCAAGCATCATCACCAGTTCAAAAATGCAGTAGCGGCCATTTTAAAAAGTACAGTATTCAGTTTTTTTGCTACTACTTTTGCAGTGTTTGTTGAATTGTTACACAATTTGGCTTAGATTATCTTTGGACCGAGCCACATAGAAATGACCAAACAGAATTTTGATATTTATCTTTGTTCAAAAGTAATACATTTGTCAACAGGAATAACTTTTAAACCATTTAATCAACTAAACTTCTACGGAGAATATTTGATGTGGTAATCTATGTCTTCCCAGTAGCTCAACCAAATGCGTGATGGGCATGAAATCCAGAGGTTGCGGGTTCAATTCCATAGAGGGCAGCAATTAAAATGGTTGACAAATTTGTGTCATGTAGAGTCAAATGTTCATACAGGTTTGACTACCTACAGGGGATTTAAAAAAATATTATCTTCTTGAGAAAAATCTCTCCAAACTTGAACATACACATTGTCACTACAGCAATCTAGCTTAAGCAGATGTCTGTATGTATGTCTCCCCTGTAACTCAACCAGATGAGTGACAGGCATGAAACCTGGAGATCATGGGTTCAAATCTTGGCTAGGGCAGCAATTGAAGTCTCTTACTTTAGAGTCAAAAGCTTCAATTCATTATTTGTATTTTACTTTATTATTTTTACAGGTATTATTTCGTTTGTGCTCTTTTGGTTTAAGTCTCATGTGTAACATGTATGATGCTTTGATGGTTCAATTGTTTTCTAGGTCAGCATTGGACTAATCGGTCCTTCTTTCAGCATGCAAATAAATATTATACTTCAAAATTTTTATTTTTTCATTATGTTCATTCTCATCTCTGAGTCCTGTGTGCTGATAGTTCCCATAAATATCTGCTACATTGCATTCTTCAATTGCATGTCCTTTCAGCTTCGTTGCGTGTTGCAGGACCATTGTTGCTTGGCCCCGTATCGCTGTCTACAGCTATATTTTCTATTTTGATTATATTGTTAACTTAATAAACCTCAAACAAACATGTATACATTTGTCCTCACATTCTTTACTGTAGTTCACTCTCAGATTCCTGCATAAAGGCTCATTATGCAGCTCATTATGCAGCTCATTATGCAAGCCTTTGTTTGCTAGCTGTCAATCAATCCTTCTCGCATACGGCCACTCTAAACAAAAAGTGTCTTACCATTTCTAAATCAATACATTGTTTTATGTGACTAAGTAAGCAGGGTGATTTTCACATCATTTAAAAGAAAAAACTCTAGACTACTAGATTCTGTTTAGGGAAGTCTTGTTAAAACATGTTTAGTATGGGTTTTTTGGACTTATATCAGTGACTTAAAAATTTAGTTTTTTTAAAAACCACGCATAAATATTTTTTCTCTCAAAAATACAAACATGTACATACATGTAGCTCATATAATATTTTAGCCCAGTTTGTGCTGAACGCAGTGGTATGAGACACTTGCCATTATTATGTTTTAAAGCAACTGAAAAAAGACCAAATGTAAGAGCATGTCAGAACCTCTGAGAGTGTCCCAAAATGGTCGGACCCCAGAGGGTTAATGTTTCTCTTGTACACAGTATTGCAAGAAATATGGGCCAAAAGAAAAGGTGGTGTATTGTGTAGTAAAATTGGCCCATACAAAGTGTTCACGTGGGATGTCGATCGCCTCAGACCTGGAGAAAGGCTTGAAAGTGAAGTAGGTGATGCAAGTCATACCTGTTTCTACATTGTTAAAAAGACAGTAAATAACTGAACTTTGTTCTCTTTTGTTTAGGTAATCAATGCATATCTGACTTTGCTGATATGTCATTGATTCCTTTCAGGCCACAAACATCTGGAAGGGCAATGGCAGTTCTATGAAGAGGGTTTTTGAATTCTGCAATTAAATCTTTCATGTCATCTGAGATGTAGTATAATGAACATTAACAGTATTTTATGTATCTGGACTGCAGCTGAATCCAGATGAATACGATGTACTGATTGGGTCCATTAATGAGAACCACCACTGGACACTTCTGGTCTGTTTCTTTCCATTCTGAACTTATAACATTTTAGAAACATCAGTGAAAGAATTTGGTGCCTGATTCATTCTTTCATTATCATTTTACAGGTGATATATCCTAAGGAATGGCGTATTTTATACATTAACTCATTGGGGGAAAACCGTACTAAATTGCTTCAGTGCGAAAAGGCTGTAAGGTCAGCTAAAATATGCCAACCATGTGATTATTTCTTATTTGTTGGTCTGACTGTTAACTTGTATTGACATTATAAATACTTTTGAACCCAACAAAGCAAATTTACGGACACAAGGGGAAAGGTTGGAAAGTTGAAATGTTCCACTGTACCGCACTGCTTCCAACAGGACGGCAATTCATGTGGTGTATTTGTCTGTAAAGTAAGTTGCTGTTATGCATAGTATGTAATATTTCACATGTGAATTAATGTGTTTAAGTTTTCTTGTCCTTATGTTTTAGTTTGCAGAAGCTATTCTCACAGGTGGCAGTTTCCAGTTTGCAAGCACAGCAGACAACATTTCCTTGCTACGCCAACAGATAGGCCTCTGTCTGCTACAAGGAAGTGGTATATATTACCTACACACACACACACACACACACACACACACACACACACACACACACACACACACACACACTTAATATTCTAACCTTATGTGCATCAAATTGATGCCTTCTATTCCACAGATGATCTGTCCGAATTATGTTTGTCATGTGGAGACCAACATTGTTTCACAGATGACATTGAGGACTGTTGGGTGTGTTACAGTTTTTTACAATCACTTTGCTACTATTTTCAGAACCTTGATGTCATTTTTCACAACTCTAGATACAAAACTCAAAACGGTAATCACTTGTAACACAGGCTGTCTAGTGTTCAAAACATTGCATTGTGCATTCACATCTTTAAAGACATCTTGCACTTGCACAATCATTGTTTCAAAACACAAATTTACTGTGAAATACCATGGAAACATAACTATAGATCACCCACACACAAGCAACTGATAGTTTCACTAAGTAATTGTTTGTACAATCATTAAGTATTGTAGAACAAAATTGGTGATACAGATTTCATTATGGTACATGTAGAGCAAATACATATCTGTAAAAGTACTGCAGTAGTAGAGAGAATACGACAGACACATTGGAATCATTGAACAAAGTTTGTAAAGTATTGATGAAAACACTACAGTACAATCACAACATATTTCACAATCTGCACTCAATCATTAGTAACAAGTTGGCAGAATTGGACAAGCAATTACAAGGGCCTGCATCTATACAGTACAGTGATAATTGGTTCATGCTCCATGCTTATTGGTTACAATGAACCTCATTATCTTGAAACTTTCATGATTTTCAGTAAACATGGAAGATTCTTTGTCTGTTTCCATACAACTATTACGAATAATGCAACAGTTACTTATCATTTTGGGCAGTTGTATTGATTGATAGTTAGATCATTGTAAGAAAATGAATAGACACTTATTTGAAATGTGATGTGTGAATAGCCTTTTGAAACAGTAGTACTTTGATGTTAAGTTGTGTCATATTGAACATGTGATTTTGGTTGAATGAACAAATGATCCAAGTTTTATGTGTATTGTATCCAAGCAATTGAGAAAAGAGTTAAGAGTTTTGAAAAATGTGCATTTTGATCTTTGGTTGTGAGTTTTGTGTCTAGAGCTGCGAAAAATGACATCAATGTTCTGAAAATAGTAGCAAAGTGATTGTAAAAAACTGTAATAAGCAGTATGCTCTACACATTTTTACCTTGCATTAAAACATGTTGTCATGTGTGTTTTTTTTTCTTTTTCAGATTCAGTGTGACTGTTGCAGTAGTTGGTTCCACTGGGAATGTGTAAACCAACCCAGTCTGTCTAATGTATTTGTTTGTCACGGATGCCGATTTTGAATTTGGTTTAATTGTATTTTTGTTAGTCATTTTGGTTTGTAATGGATGGCAACTTTTGAAATTACGTTAAGCTTAATGTATATATGTTATGTATTTAAGCAATAAATACAATACTTTTAAGTTCATTTGTGTGTGTTTGTTTTAAGGACTGACAAGCTATTTTGTTTGGCCTACGAATTGTAAACGTCCTTATATAGCTGGTATACCTTTTTGGTCTGTCTCATCCTATTTTCATAGCACACAGGTATATACTTTGAAAAAAATATTTCAGCTGTTCAGAACAACATGGGTCTTGCATTTAGATAAGCTTTTCAAATATGTGTCTAAAACTTTTCCTTTCATTAACATGTTTAATTCACCAGGGAAACATGAGTACACGACTATGTCATGAAAATCTGTCCTTCATACGTGATTTTATGTTTTTGACCATGATAAGATGCTATTGCAAATCTGAATGCATTACAATAACTGCAACGGCTTATTTGTGACAGGCCCTTTAAAGTGAAACAGCGTTTAAAAACTGACAATAAGCAACACAACAACAGAGAACATTTCAAAGTGTTTATTTGATCATTCAGTTAGCTTTACTGCAGATCATTATTGTGAAAGTTATGATGCATTAAAATACACTACAGTTTAGGAGAACTTCAAAAGACAGGACAAAGACAAACGAGGAACAAGAGAAATGTGCTCGATCTGTGCACTTATCACACGCGTAAGTTAAACAGCATAAACGATGTTTTGTAGCCATGACAAAGCGTTTTGATAAAATTATTTGCCCAAAGCGCGCATTAGCCTAAATTGTAAAAAAAAAGAAACACATTTGTACATCTAAATGGAACGTATGACAATTCGGCTTCATTACCTTAGAGAACTAACCCGTCAAACAAGAGTTGAAACAAATATAATGACCATTCCATGCGATCGCTCGCAGTACAAAATCCGTGCCCATCTCGTGAAGCAACCTCATGAATATGCATGTATGCTCCGCCCATTGGGACAGTTTTTCACGGGGACAGAATTTCACACAACACCGGCACCACGCTACAGCAGCTGCGGTGGCAGCCTCTTGTTCCTCAATCATCCGTAACTGTTCCTCGTTGTATTGCGGCTAGTACAGGTACCACGACCATCAGATTCGAGCAACAGCGAGGCGCACAGCGAGAGCACGTAAAACCACCAGACCGGCCCCACCTCGGCTACAGCAGCCGCGGTGGCAGCCTCTTGTTCCTCGATCATCCATTCTGCTCCTCGTTGTATTGCGGCTCGTACAGGTAACCACGACCATCAGATTCGAGCAACAGGTCATCCTGAGCAACAAAATCCCCTTCTGCCATTCGTTTTCAAAACTACACTCTGCCGTCTTTTTTGCACAACCAGAATACAGATATCTCTCCTCTCACGGGGACATGAGGTAGGGAAACACGGTCATTCAGAAATACTGCCAGGTTTCTACTGATACAAAGCTGAATGCTAAATTGGTGAAGTATTCCTTTTAGTGAAACCAAGGGTTATGCTCAGTTCAGTGAAGCAGGCTGGTGGCAGACATCCAGCTGTGTTGGTGTGCAGCGCATATGACTTCTATCCCAAAACGATCAAACCTGTGACATCTTGTGTGACCTCCACCGAGGAGCTGGCTGATGGGAACTGGTACTATCAGATCCACTCCCATCTGGAGAGAAGATCTCATGTATGGTGGAGCACGCCAGCTTCAAACAGCCCATGATCTATGATTGGGGTAAGAGAAAAGACTTACAAATGTTGACATACTATACATGAAAATGATATTAATGGCTATGTTATACTCCTTTGCTGGAGTTTGATATAAATAAAATTGTTATTGGGGCATCTGGTCGGGTGCTGGGAATTGTCAGGAGCTGCAGGACTCATTTACTACATAAAGAAATCATCAGGTCAGTGAATATGAGAACAGCACATAGTGATATTAAGTCACCCTCATTATAACTATATCAAATGATAATGTTGTGTTATTACTTTGTTGGCAGGGATGATATGGGTACCATAAACACAGGACGTCGGATAGACGTGCAGATCATTTCTATATTGGGTCCGTCGGTCCATGACCAATTCTGGACATCTTTTCGACGTCCAAACTAGGTCCACTACTTGGACGTCCAACCACGACCCTACTTGGACGTCATATTTACGGGCAACATTTGACGTTTGAACTTGGTAATTTTTTGGACGTTATTTGGACGTCATATTTACGGCAACATTTCACGTTTGAACTGGGTAATTTTTTAGACGTCATTTGGACGTCATTTTTACGGGCAACATTTGACGTTTGAACTTGGTAATTTTTTGGACGTCATTTGGACGTCATATTTACGCAGAGATGTATAAAGTACTAGGGACCCAGACTTGAGTAACAGTACAAGTGCTCTATCAAAAAAGTGACTTGAGTAGAAGTTAAGGTGCTCTTTAGGCACAGCACTTAAGTGGAACTACTAAAGTATTAAACATGTTTTGTACTTAAGTATTGCAAGTAGTTTATTTTAAAATATACTACTCCACAGTGTTGGGCAAGTTACTTCCAAAGTGTAATACATTATATATTACAAATTACTGTCATTTGAAAGTAATTAGTTACATTACAATATTACTGTCTCTGAACTGTAATGAGTTACACTACTTTTGCGTTACTTTTGAGTTACTTTCATCAAAAGAACAGAAGTATGACCAGGCATTATAAAATGTTAAAATGTAGTTTGTTGCTGCTTATAAATCTAGAAGTTATGTGTTGGCCCTCGAGCTTTGAATAGGCAAAGTGAAGACTTATGGCAAAATACAGTAACAATTACTGTCATAATCATAAACATAGACAAATGATCTGGTAAAAGTCTGGTAAATTATGGTACACATACCAAACACAATAGAGCCCACTATAATGCAACCTATAGCCTAATAACATGGTAAGACACGCAACCTCTTTTCATTTCTATTCTTTTGATCACTTTTAATTCAGATTCACAGCACAAACCTGGCATGCACTGGGTTGACACAACTTATCAAAAAGTCCTATTGGCGGATTAGGCCTCAAGGAATACAGCTCATTTCAGTCCAATAGGATTACATGTAGGCTAACATATAATTGCTTAATAAAACAAACAAACAGAGGAGCACTGCTTTTTGCCAAACAATGAATATAGGTTCCCATACAAAGGCTGGTAAAAACTTTAAACAGTGATGTTTAAATGTACTATTTGTTTAAGTCTTCACTAATGTTATGTTGTAGTTTAGGTTGCTGTTTGTAATAAAACTGTAGATAGCATAGGAATAGCCTAGCACTGTAATCATAGCAAAGCTTACCTTGTCATTGCTGGTGTGATATGGATTTTACTGGCAACATTTGTAAAAGTCTCTTTACTTCTGAGGTTCAAGCAGCACAGGAGACCGATAGAAACTTTCTGTTGCTCTTACTTAGTGCTCTTATTCGCAAAATTATGCGTGTGCGGCGCTACCGGACCTGATTGCGACCACTTTATTCAATGCTTATAATACAGCCGCAGACTTCCCAGATTCGGCTCTTTAAGAAACATCTCTATATTTGACGCGCACCGCGTCCAAATCGCATTTCAAATACAAAGTTAAAGAACTTGTTGCATACAGCACGTGGAAATAGACATACGCTGCGTCTCAAACCGCCTACTTCCATACTATATAGTAGGCAAAGAGTACAAGAAGCAGTGCTTTTCGCCCACTATATAGTATGGAAGTATGCGGTTTGGGACGCAGCCATTTACACAGCTTTTTCATGTGTGGATGCTGGTCGCGCGCATTGGTCAAAAATAAAAATTTAAAATAACACGGTCTAATTTTGAAATGCATTGTTGTAACGCGCTCGTTACTAAGACTGTAACGAGTAAAATATTACCAAAATTTTACGAGTAATGCGTTATATTACTGCGTTACAGCAAAAACTAATATATTACTGTAATATATTATATTTTGTAATGCGTTACTCCCAACACTGCTACTCAAGTACTGAAAGTAAAAGTACAAGTATTGTGTAATACAGTTATTAAAGAAAACAGTCAAAAGTTTGAATATAATATTGTTTATATTATTTCAAATGTTTAAGCTAAATGACACTCACAATTCCTATGGCTGTAGCAGGAGTACAAGGACATGAATGTTCAGATAATTCAGATTAATTTAACTGATCTGGTGATAGAGAATTCAGAATTAATGAAATATTAGTCGATATAATGGTAATAGGTAAAGGTACAAGGTGTTTCAATGAATTTAGGTTTCCTTCTTTCGCGCACACTCGCCCTTTCTCGCGCATTCTCTCTCTCTCTCTCTCTCTCTCTCTCTCTGTCTTTCTCACGCACTTTGGTTCTCTCTTCGCTTCACATTTGTCCACAACGCCGGCTCATATTTGTGAGTAAGAGGGAGGGAGGGGTCCGCCCTGCACTATCTCCGATTGGTTTAGTGTGTTTTTAATGTGAATCACCGCTCCTGCAGTGACAATGTGGGTTTGGAATGATTTGTAACATTTGAGTGTAACGAGTAACTATGCAGCACATAAAAAATGTATCGGAGTAAAAGTATTAAACTCATCGAAAATATGTACTGAAGTAAAAGTGGAATTAGGAGAAAAAAATAATACTTCAGTAGAGTACAGATACTGTCTTTTAGTACTTAAGTATAGTAGTGAAGTAGTTCTACTTCGTTACTATACATCTCTGTATTTACGGGCAACATTTGACGCTTGAACTGGGTAATTCTTTGGATGTCATTTGGACGTCATTTTTACGGGCAACATTTGACGTTTGAACTGGGTCATTCTTTGGACGTCATTTGGACGTCTATGACAGGCCTATGTCTATATTACATGATTAGGCCTATAAAAATGTGTTTATTTACAAATATCAGCATTACTGTACCAACATAATTAATACTTACGAATAGTCTATATTATTTATACAGTACTGTCTTTTCTGCTTTCTTGAATTATATACAAATTCATCTAAATGTACACTTAAAAATCTGTAATTAAATGTGTAGTTCTTTATATTAAAAGTACATGACCATACTAACAATTAAACATGAAAATATTCTCACATATTCTCATAACGTTGAGTTCATGGTTGTAACCCAGAGATCGGGAGTTCGAATCCCACGGCCGGCAGGAAATGACTGAAGTGTTTCGGTGTTGCAATGAATGGGTGTAGTGCAGAGACAATCCTCTATTTTCGCTTTTTTCATGTCTGTTTTCCTTACACAGAGGTCCTACGGATGTTAACCTTTAGACGTGCAGAAGACGTCGAAAAAAAGACGTCGCCTGGCGTTACAAAACAACCCCTTTTATGGACCGGATTCGGACGTCCAAAAATTACATGAAAAAGACGTAATTCTGACGTCACTTTGCGCAGAATATCTGATAACAAGTAAAGACCTGTTTGGATCACCGATTCACACTTCATGTGCAACAACACACTCTCCTAAACTTTTAACTGCTATTTCATTTTTTTTGCTATGAAAATATCAATAATGAGAAATAGAAATTTTGGATCATACTTGATAAATATTTGTTTTAAATTTGAACATCATATGAAATGCAGCATCAACACTGCAGCAACCAAGAAATGCATGCAGATTTTGGAGATTACGGGTAGAAAATATTATGTTAGTAAAATTACATTCCTGCAGGGTTTTAAATATTCAACGTTCCTGCAGGACTGTTGTGGATATGCAATTATACAGGTCGTCTTATGTCTTCAGTAGGATTCATGCAGGAGGAATAACTTCACAACAAACAATGTATTTTCACAAATCATTTATTGTATTTATTGAAACTGTAAGAGCAGAGCGAAGCAGAGTCCAATTCACAGACAAATGTTGCTCTGATCCGTTAAATGAAGCATCTACACTGTTTTTCTGAAAAACAAGAAAAAATTTTTTTTTAAAAAGTGTGTGTGTGTGTGTGTGTGTGAGTGAGTGAGCGTGTGCGTGCATGAGTGTGTTTGTGTGTGCGTGCGTGAGTGAGTGAGCGTGTGTGTTTGTGCGTGAGTGAGTGAGTGTGTTTGTGCGTGCGTGAGTGAGTGAGCGTGTTTGTGCGTGAGTGAGTGAGTGAGCGTGTTTGTGCGTGAGTGAGTGAGTGAGCATGTGTGTTTGTGCGTTAGTGAGTAAGTGAGTGAGCGTGTGTGTTTGTGCGTTAGTGAGTAAGTGAGTGAGCGTGTGTGTTTGTGCGTGAGTGAGTGAGTGAGCGTGTTTGTGCGTGAGTAAGTGAGTGAGCGTGTTTGTGCGTGAGTTAGTGAGTGAGCGTGTTTGTGCGTGAGTGAGTGA
The DNA here is from genome assembly GCF_027580225.2 of Misgurnus anguillicaudatus. NCBI lineage: Eukaryota > Metazoa > Chordata > Actinopteri > Cypriniformes > Cobitidae > Misgurnus > Misgurnus anguillicaudatus. Next base: position 16,874,172 of record NC_073341.2, read on the forward strand.
GTGAGTAAGCATGTGTGTTTGTCCATTAGTGAGTAAGTGAGTGAGTGAGTGAGCGTGTTTGTGCGTGAGCGAGTGAGTGAGTGAATGAGCGTGTGTGTTTGTGCGTGAGTGAATGAGTGTGTTTGTGCATGAGTGAGTGAGTGAGCGTGTGTGTTTGTGCGTGAGTGAGTGAGTGAGTGAGTGAGTGAGTGAGCATGTGTGTTTGTGCGTGTGTTTGTGTGTGCGTGAGTGAGTGAGTGAGTGAGTGAGAGCATGAGCGTGTGTGTTTGTGTGTGTGTGAGTGTGTGTGAGAGAGAGAGAGAGAAAGAGAGATCTTTAACACGTGTGTGTTTCACGAGTTCACACTTACAAATAAGTTAAAGAATTAAATTAGTAAACGTATTTGGCGTGCTGTCCGGGGGAGAGGGCTCTGAGCAGGGAATGAGCCTGAAACACAGAGTACCCCCCCCTTTAAGGAAATAACTTGGTGAGTGAGAGGAGACGGGGTGGAGGAGGGATTCTGAAAGATGCGAAGGATTTCGGTGAGTTTAACTGTGGTTTATATATGGCTTGCTTTCGAGCTGATTGTGTGTATTGTTGATTACCGATTGAAAGCGGCTGTGCTATTGCCTACTGATTGAAAACAGCTGAAGTCACTTAGGTATTTTATTTGACGTGTTCCTCCCAAACTTTGTTAATAAAACATCATGTGTGTGTCTGTGTGTGTGTGTGTGTGTGTGTGTGTGTGTGTGTGTGTGTGTGTGTGTGTGTGTGTGTGTGTGTGTGTGAGGAGAGAGAGAGAGAGAGAGAGAGAGAGAGACTTGACTTTATAATCTCTTTATTTATAAACAGTATTAGAAAAACTTCAAAATCTAATCAGAACACAGCAGTTAAAAAAGAGGAAAAAATGAAAAAGAAAAACAAGAAAGGAAAAAAATAAATAATAAATATATACACCTCTTAAGAAGGATTAAAAACATGCACCACTTTAAGCATAGATTCGTAAGCAGCCATCAGAGTCAATTTCACAAACGCATTGATTTATACACCATTTAAGATTGAAAGTTTCCAAGTCATCAACAAGTCTGTAATAGGCATACTCTATGTTGATACGAGATTTCAGTAATCCCCTAAAGACCTGAATAACATCAGTTGATCCTGCCCCAAGGAGTTTTCTTTTCCGAGACACCCAAATTGCCATTTTTGCCTGACCAAACACAAAGTTGATTAAAACATGAACTAGCATACTGCTTCTTTTGTACTTGGGACAATAGATAAAACACATAGGAGTAAAAACCTCCCCCAGAGACTGACAATACTCCTCTAATAAATAAAACAGCGGTTGGAGTCTTAAACAATTAAGAAACAAATGAAAAATTGTTTCTTGTAGCCCACAAAAAGCACACTCTTCCCCTACTAGTGGATCGAGGTGTGCTCTGTGTCTGTTTGTGGCTATTATACCATGCACTATCCTCCATTGAAGGTCTCCAGACCTTTTCTCAATAGGAGGTTTGTACAAGGTCCTCCAGCAGCCTTTAGGGGAGGTGCCAGTTCCAAAAAGCTCCTGCCACTTAGACTCCTTCACGTTTCCAAGAGTGTGAAAATGTGTCACCTTAACACACAGCACATAAAGAGCGTCACCAAAACAGTTCAGTTCAGGGGTTCTAAAGGAGAGTAATTAACCTCCATTTCCTGCCATTCTCCAGTGTCAAAACAAAAACTTATTTCTGGGAAAGGAGGACTGTCCACATCAGATGTTTCCAGAGAAAGTCTAAAATCCAGTGGTAAGGACTCACGTACTTGAGTTAACAGTTTCTCTGCCACTCGAACTGACCTTATGCCCAATTTATGGGCCAAGGTCTCTGCAGATATCCATCCATCTTCATTGATTAAATGTCCAACTTTAGTGATCTTAGCAGACCACAAGGCTTTGATGAAAGATTCAGACTTGAAGATAACTAAGTCTATGGTGGAGTTAAAAAGCAGAGGTTCTTCCCTTAGCCAATGTCTCTGTGTGTTATTAAAATCTCTGGAAATCTTGAAAGGGGACCAAGCTCTTAATAATGCTCTGTAGAAAGGCGTTATTCCAGTCAGATTCATCTTGTTAGAATCCATGAGAAACAGGTGACGGTCTAATCCCATGTTACCAGCTCTCCTCAGAAGGGCACAGGCTACTTCAGCCCAGGATACATCCTCCCCATATAGAAGTCTCTGAGCAGTCTGGAGTCTGAAGGCTTTAATTCTAGAATAAATGTCTACAAGTCCTTGTCCCCCTTCCTGAGTAGGCAGGTAGAGTACAGGTGCCTTAAGCCAGTGCTGTCCTGACCAGAAAAAGCCCACCAACTGCTGTTGGATTTTCCTCACCAGATCTTCGGGAGGTTCTAAAATCATCATTTTGTGCCAGAGAGATGAGGCTACCAGGTTATTACAGATTAAAACTCTCCCCCTGTAGGACAGCTGGGGTAGCAACCATTTCCAGTGAGACAACCTCGCACACACTTTCTCCACTAGTCCCACCCAGTTTTGCCTCCTATAGTCTTCAGTACCTAAAAACACCCCTAGATATTTAAAACCTGCTTTACCCCACTGCAAACCACCTGGAAGTGAAGGACCATGGCAAATCTGACCACACCATAAAGCAGTGCTTTTCCCCCAATTTACCTTGGCTGAGGCGGCTTTGCCATAACACACCAAAGCCTCTTCTAAAAAATGAACATCATTTTGATTCCTAATTAAAACGGTGACATCATCAGCATATGCTGAAAGCTTAATTGGTTCTTGAAACTCCAGTTCACTAACCCTTAAACCTGTTAGGTGCTTCCTAAACTTGCAAAGCAGAGGCTCTATGACTATGCTGTAAAGTTGACCAGATAAGGGGCAACCCTGCCTTATACCTCTGTTAACCTTAACAGGGACACTTAGGCCGCCAGCAATTTTTATCATACACGTGGCATCATTGTACAGCAGTCTTATCAAAGAAATAAACTTGTCTCCAAAACCAAAAGCCTTAAAAGTTTCAAAAAGAAAAACATGGTCGACACGGTCAAAAGCCTTTTCTTGGTCTAACGATAAAAAACCCAGGCTAATGTTGTTATTCAAAGCAAAATCAAAAATATCCCGAACTAAATGCAAATTATCTAAAATACATCCCTCTTTCACACAGTAAGACTGGTCTTTGTGGATGATTGCATGCAGTACATTGTTCAGTCTATTCGCCAAACATTTTGACAAAACTTTGTATTCAAAACACAAAATTGCAATGGGCCTCCAGTTTTTTAAAAGTGTTAAATCACCTTTTTTTGGTAATAGTGTTAAAACAGCCCGTTGACAACTTAAAGGAAGAGACATCTCACCAATACATTGCTTAAGTACTTCAAAATAGTCAGGCCCTATTAAAAACCAAAATTTTTTGTAAAATTCGGCAGATAATCCATCCAGCCCTGGTACTTTTCCTGAAGAAAGACCCTTTACAGCAGCAGTGACTTCCTCAAAAGTTAAATCAGTCTCCAAAAGTTTTTTTTTGTTCTAAAGTTAGAACAGGGAGGTCCTGTAACAGTTCATCCTTGGATTGTTCATCTATGACTTCAGCAGCAAATAGATCAGAATAAAAATTAACAGCAAGCCTGCGCATTACCACAGGATCTGACGTTTCTTGTCCATCATTGTTTTTTAAACAGTGCATTTGTTTCTCCTGTCCTGCTTTGCGCTCCAAATTAAAAAAGAAAGAAGTTGGGCCATCCATGTCTTTAATGTTTAAGAAACGGCTCCTTACAAGCGCTCCTTTAACTTTTTCATCTAAGATGGAGCTGAGCTGGTTCTTTTTTTCAGTCCAAAGTTCATGCAACTGTCCCGCATCATTTACAAACATACTTTTTTCAATATCAAGAATTTCCTTTTCCAACAGCTCCACTGTATTTTTTAAAACCAATGAGGAATAAGCTTTATACTGTTGGCAATAAGTCTTTATGTGCACTTTACCTATTTCCCACCATTGAATAATATTTTCGTAAAGGCACTTTTCACTTTTCCAAGTTTCCCAAAAAGACTTAAAATTTTCACAAAATTGTTTGTCTTCCAACAGCTTGTTATTAAAATGCCAGTAATAGCTTTTATGGGATCTGTTCACCAATACACAATCAAACGTGATAAATTTATGATCGGAAAAAGATGCAGGAAAAATAGTTGCATTGACCACTCTATTTCTCATGTTTTGTGATGTATAAAACCTATCCAAACGTGCCCCAAAGATCCTATCATTGCTCATTTGGACCCAAGTGTACTGCTTTGTAGAAGGATTAATCTCTCTCCATATATCCGAGAGGTTAAAACTTTTTAGGACTCTGGTCAGACAAGAAGCTGACTGCATATGAGGCTCATCACCATTTCTATCTTGTACAAAATCAAGAGTGCAATTCCAGTCTCCTCCTAATATAATAAAATCACCAGCTTGCTGTAACTTTAAAAACTGTTCTAGTTTGGCAAAGAGCTGTAATCTTTCTGCTCCATTATTAGGGGCGTAGATGTTAATAAACACTTTCAGCTCTAACAGCCATCAGCTTCCCAGGTTCTATTTCATTTTTCGTTAAGATTTTAACTTTTATATTAGGAGAAAAGAGTATAGCCACACCAGCACTGACATTAGTTCCATGACTAAGCACTCTCTCCCCTTTCCACCATAATCCCCAATCAGCTTCATTATCAAAATTACTGTGGGTCTCTTGTAAGAAAACAACATTCGGGCCCTTTAAATGTATGAAATCTAACAATAAGCATCTTTTTTTTCCATCCCTTAGACCATTAATATTTAAAGACCCCACCCTCAATACTTCCATAAAAGGGACTAGAGAGAATAAGAAAAAACAGTACAGAAAGAAAAAGGAAAACATATCCATCTTAATTATTTGGTCTTTCCCCTTGCTTTTGCTGGTTTTCTCCCAGCTCTAATAGCAGTTAAATGCTTTTTTAGGCGAAAACGCTTTTGTTGTGAAAGCTCGTCATAACTACTCTTTTTCCTAGCCATCATAACAGAGGAGACAAACTTTTCCACATCATGAAAATAATCACAAACATCAACACCAGCTCTACCTTTAGTTTTGTCAAGGAACGAGTTGATTTGCTCAAGAGTGTACAAATCATCATCCACTTTTGACACATCAGACCATTGCTCATCGTCTCTTAAACCATCATCAGTGTACTGTGACAACCCTTCCATCTCATCAGTCATGTTCTCCTCTGAAACACCTGCCTGCCCCGTAACACTATCCTCACACACATCTTCAACATCACTTTGAATATCATTCTGTCCACTATCATCACACTCGTTCACATCCTTATTTATAACAGTAGGCCTGCTACATTCAGCTTTCTCCACACTGCCAAGAGTATCAATAGTTTCACTCACCTCCTGTTGCACATTCACATCGTTTGAAGCTCTTTCAGCCTGCTGCTCTGACCTCTGTGCTTCTGTATTATTCGTATCCGCACCAGATGTAGATGCGCGTTGTTCGTCTTTATGCGGGCATGTGAAACGTTTATGGCCAACGTCACCGCATTCGAAACATCTCATGCTATCGGTACTGGCATAAATCATGAATGAGCTCTCTTCGTAGGTGACACGGAAAGAGACATCCAAAGTCCGCTCTGGGGAATTTAAAAACATAAATACCTGGCGTCTAAAGGAAAGAACGTGCTTTAACGCAGCGTTTTTACATCGCAGAGGAACCGCTTTAACGGGACTTGCGATCTTGCCGAATCTCTTTAGCTCATTTAAAATGGCCTCATTGCATATGAATGGTGGGACATTAGAAATCGTGACTTTAGTTGCTGGTGCAGAAAGCGGGGTTACCGGAACATATGTTTCTTTCACCCACACACCGCTCACAGTCAACTCGTTCACCAGTGCTTCTGATTTTAAAAACACAACCACGGCTTTGTTCATCCTTGAGGCCGAAACGATGTTCTCAAAACCGATTTTTTCCCCAAACGCCAAGAGCATATCTTCCACGGATACAGCGGGGTCCGGTATACACCTGCACCCATTACGGAGTGACAGGCCAGGCGTTAGCACATTAGTGCTCGCCATACTGGCGACGACAAGACGCGCGTACGCGCCAAGAACACTCTTCCCTGTCTAAAAAGTTATTAACAAGGGAAAAGATGAAATAATTAAATAGGTAAAGTGAGGGAAAAAAAACAAAGGGGCAAAGAAAAACAATGCTCTCCGCAAAGCGGCGCGCTCAGCTCCGTCTCACACTCCCAGCATGCACGAGAGAGAGAGAGAGAGAGAGAGAGAGAGAGAGAGAGCATGAGCGTGTGTGTTGTATGACAAATTATTACCTTACTCGTAACTTGTGCTCATCATTTAACTTCTCTCTTAGTGCTGCCCTGATAAACTTTTTTGGAACATCAGGGAACTTTTTTTGTACTGTGTCTGTAAATGCAATTCCACTCATCATGTGATAACATTATTACAATTTTGCACTATAACTGCAACATCATGTTTGCGTAAAGAAAAAAAGCAGGACATTTTTCTCACCTAGGATCAGCACAACTTTGTCCTGGTCAAGAGCTGGCTTTGCCATAGCGCCTTTGTTAGCATTGCCAGCCCTTCCAGACAGCCCATGTGTGGCCAGCGTCTCTCTCCCAAACACTGCCACTGCCAGATCTTTCACCATGGCAGAACATGATGTGCCCCCTGTCCACAACTTGTCAGGACAGCTGAACTAATTCCTAGCCCCTGTGTCTGTCAAGAAAAAAAGTTAGGGACACTGCATCTAAAAGCATATAACTTTGACTACATACTGTGCAAAAGTGTTGTTAGATTGTTAGATTCTTCAACAAAAAAGTGATATATTTTGGTTTAGTGTGCCAAATGTTTATAGTCAAGGGAGTGATCATACTGTGGCGAGGGGGGCGTGGTTTTGCGGAGTCTGTAGCGGGAGAGAGAGGACGGAACAGAGCGGAGCATAAGTAGATCAAGTGCAAATGATGAACACCTGTGTCTGATTTCAGTAATTGGCGTGGAGAGACCGGATATAAACCGGAGTGGGAGAGTGAGAGAGAGAGGCTGCGTCCGAAACCGCATACTGTATAGTAGGTACTGAATTAGATGAAGTACCTACTTACTTGGCGTTAAAACAGTAGGTACTGTATAGTATGAATCCTGGTAGTATGAATGAGATTCGGACGTACTACATCCGCCATGTTGCAACATCACGTGACATACGTCGTCATCACGTCATGTCATTTTAGCGCGAAAACAGCCGCATGCTTCTTCTTCTTCGTTGCATAACTCCTCTCCTGGGACATCATGGGATAGTGAAGTGTCCATCGTATGCACACTGCAAAATCTAACCGGAAGTAGTAGGTCATCCGGGTACTTTTCACATACTGTTTTTCGAATACTGTTGCTGAGTCCCAATTTGCATACTATCCGTCCTAAATAGTATTCGAAACTAGAATTAGTACGTCCCAAATCGTAGTATGTTGAAATGAGTATCCCAAAGATACCCGGATACCGGTCTACTATTTCCGGTTAGATTTCGAAGTGCAGATCGATCCACACTCTAACGGCTTAAGAGATGCGCCCTCAGCTTTTAAGTGTAAGAATTCAAATGTTTAACCCTGATTAAAGTTATATTTCATTGTCTCATAATATTCGGTTGTGCAAATAAAATACAGTGGCTCTAGTACAGTGTCATGCAAGTGTCTTTTTTATGTATTTCTTTTTATGTTTCTGTCTTAGATTTATACCTTACTATTATAAAAATAAACACCTTTTACTTTACTAAACATAGTTTAACCACACTGACTAATTTGTAGTAATACTGTGGCTGTACAAATGTTAACTTTATTAGTCCAACCAAAGAAATATGGTTACTTCACTTTTACTATAATAAAAGCATGGTTTTCATCACAGTATTTTTTTTATTTATATACATAAGTATAAAATCAGCATAAAATACGTTAAACAATAGTTATACTAAACTTTAAATATTTTGACTTTAAAATAAGTTGCTTTTGTTACACATTGCACATAAACATCAGAACCAGTCACAAACGACTTGCGTTTGTGAGTGCTGTGCTTCACTCCTCAACTTGTTAAAACACACTGTAAAATGAATTGTGAAAAAAACGATGAGAAAAAAGATGGGAATAGTAAATAAAATTATATTGGACATAAGTTATAAGAATGAATGAAATATTGTTAACAGTCGTGGTGTAAGTAACTAGGCAACCACGTTTTCGTTCACGTTGCATGACGTCATCGAAGTATGTCCCAGAACATGCATACTCTTTTGCTACACAGTCAAAAGTATGTACATTTTAGGTCGTAGTATAAGTAGGCGAATTGGGACTCAGCATATGTATTCGGACATACTACTCGCCTCGCCTACTGCTTTTCGCGTACTATATAGTATAGGGATGCACCGAATCCAGATTTTTTTAGGTTCGGCCGAATCCCGAATCCACCGTTTAAGATTCGGCCGAATCCGAAACCGAATACCGAATCCTACTCGCATCCTTATTCCATTAACACAGTAAAGCACATTAATGAAGTAAACAACGTCCACAGCAGTGTATTTTTCATTTTATTTAATTTTAACTGTACATTATGCCAGCATGACAAGTTGGAAAACTATTTTGACAATTACCATAAGCCTATGCATAATAAAAGCGATGCGTTGCGACACGCTCGTTTTTCCAATAAGCAAGCAGCTCCGCGCTGAAAACTATATACTTTGAGTTAGAAGCTCCGCTCGTCAATGTCACAGTCTTCACACGGCCGTCCAATTACAGTGGAGGAGGGGCGGGACATTACCACAGCAACCAACCGGCTCACAGCTGAAGCATCACTGCGACCAAGCGCTCGGCTGAAAAACAGCTGGCATTTGGCGTCCTCAAGACGTTTTCAGCCGTGTTTAAAAGTTTTGGTGTGTCCAGCCTCTAAGGCTCACCGAAAGAAAAAGCTCATCTCCACGTCAGCACCCGATGTGTGTAATCAACGGCCGCGTGACGTCGACCAGCGTAGCGCAAGCCTAGGGTTCGGTTCGGTGGAAAAAAAATCTAGGATTCGGCCGAACCCGAACCCCGTCAAAAAGCCCAGTATTCGGCCGAATCCGAATCCGAATCCTGGATTCGGTGCATCCCTAATATAGTATGAAGTAGGCGGTTTCGGACGCAGCAAAAGAGACGAGCTGGGACGTGATGCTAAGAACCTGAAAGAGTCATTGAGAGAATATTCTGAGTAATTGTGTTTTGTGGCTGTGCTTATGCACGGTGAACGTGCTTTTGTTTTGTTTGTGAGAAACGTGAATAAAACGAGCGTCTCAGCTGAAGCCGACCCCTGTCTTATTCCTTCCTTATTATTTCTGAAGTGAACCTCATCACACATACCAAATGTGTATTTTGTTACTAAAGTAAAATGAAACATGAAGAAGTTAGCATGCCTTCTACGACTTCTGCACAACACTTTACGTAAATATAGGCTATATAACATATTTGTATTCACCTTTTCAGGGGGATTCTTCTGGCTTGAATCTTGTGGTTGTTGAGCAACTTGTGGTTGTTGAGCAACAAGAGTGTCCTGGTTCATGCTGCACTTTAGCATTGGAAGAATTTCTTAAAAAATACAAAATAAATGACTACTAACAGACAACCACACTGACTGATAAATTAATATATAGATGGATAGACAGAAATACATGAAGAAAAAAAGAATACCTTGTTGCAGAGCTATATTAAGTGCTCTTAGATTCTCATTTTCTTTTTAGGGTTTCGAGCACGAAGTGCTGAAAACCTATTGTATTTGTCTGTTTTATTAGGGTTTCGAGCACGAAGTGCTGAAAACCTATTGTATTTGTCTGTTTTATTATTAGGGTTTCGAGCACGAAGTGCTGAAAACCTATTGTATTTGTCTGTTTTATTATTAGGGTTTCGAGCACGAAGTGCTGAAAACCTATTGTATTTGTCTGTTTTATTATTAGGGTTTCGAGCACGAAGTGCTGAAAACCTATTGTATTTGTCTGTTTTATTATTAGGGTTTCGAGCACGAAGTGCTGAAAACCTATTGTATTTGTCTGTTTTATTATTAGGGTTTCGAGCACGAAGTGCTGAAAACCTATTGTATTTGTCTGTTTTATTATTATTAGGGTTTCGAGCACGAAGTGCTGAAAACCTATTGTATTTGTCTGTTTTATTATTATTAGGGGTTCAAGCCCGAAGGGCTGAAACCCTATTGTATTTGTATGGATTTTTATTATTATTATTATTAGGGTTTCGAGCACGAAGTGCTGAAAACCTATTGTATTTGTCTGTTTTATTATTATTATTATTATTATTATTATTATTATTATTATTATTATTATTATTTTTCCGCCATAAAACGCGTCGCCCAGCACAAACCGTAAGTCGTAGAAACTTGCCACTTGGTCAACTGGATGTATATCAGCTCGCTACTCAGATACAGTGAATCAGCCAAATCGGCCCATAGGTGGCGCTATAGCAATGTCCGACGCGTTGGGGCTCATAACTCCTAAACCGGACATCAGACACTCAAGTATTTGGTACCATTGAAATCCCTGGCTCCAAACTTAAAAAATGTATATCTCCGATTTCATTTCCGGTATGCAAACTTTTCGCTAATTTGCATAATATGCATTTCTAGCCAAAATGAACTAGTCCTAGGTTTTTCGCCCGATCGGAATCATTCCAACGCAGGAGAAATCTGTGGAGTGAGTAGGTAAATAATTATCAAACAGATTTTGAAATTTCGCTTCAGGGTCACTAAGGGGCGCCAAAACTCCATACAGGAAGTAGCCTATCGTCAGTAAAATGGCTATAACTCGTGAACGGTTTGAGATATCTTAACGAGGTTCGGTACACATATGTACCAGTTCACTCCGGCGTCACAGTAAAAAAGATGCGGATTTTGGCCACTAGGTGGCGCTAAAACAGGCTTGAGGTCGGGAATGGCTATTACTACACAACCGTTAGCCTGATACACTTAATATTTGGTATGGTGTGTCTTTGTGCAATGTACCATGAGGGTCTGGAAGGACATTGGCGTATCTCCAAAAACATGGTCATCATCGGCCAATGAAGGTTGAGGACCGATTTGACAGGGTTAACGAAGGTCGATCGGAACGAAACGCACTGTGCTTCTTTGTGTACTGCTCCTGAAGGTCTGTAAGAATTACGGTGTCATTTGGCCACTAGGGGGCGTAATACCATATTTCGGTGCGTGTATCACGTGACGTTTGAAATACACACACAAACATGACATCATATGATAGATCTGCCCCTGGTGAACAACTTTTCCTATTGAAGCGTTGCTGTCAATCAAACGGTTCGTGAGTTATTGGCGATAACCTTCAAAACCTACTTTTGCGAACTAGTCCTAGGTTTTTCGCCCGATTCGAACCTAACCAAGGCTGATCGATTCTGTGGAGTGTGAATATGAATAATTATCAAAAAAAAGTTGACATTTGTATTCAAACACGCAAGGAGTGTCCAAGAACCGAACTGGGCGGAGCTTAAAACATTTAAACGGCCATAACTCGAGAGGCGTTTGAGATATCATCATGGGGCTTGAATCATATGTGTAGGCCATCGGTCTAAGGTCGTGATATAAAAAGCTCGCCGATCAGACACTAGATGGCGCTATAACTGGGAAAATGGCACTAAATACTGTGATTATGCAATGGTTACAACTTTCATGCCTATAACTTTATCTGTGGTGAAGAGATTTTCATGGGAGTTGTTTTTTTAGCATCCTGAATTGTTTGCGAGTCCTACGATACCATTCATGCCAGATTTCGCCTTACCGTTAGTTCTGCACAGCAAAAATAGCGCTTACAATACACGCGCGAATAACTCCGCGAGGGTTATTCCGATCGACTCGAAACGACCATAGGAAGAAATTAACTTTACCTTCTGAACAAAAAACTCTATTGGCGTTATGTTAAAATTTCCATCAGAAATGGCCAAAAATTGCAAAAAACGAAAAATTATCTCCAAATTATATGTTTTTTACACATAAATGGTTATAACTCCGCAACGAAATGACTTTTTTTTACCAGATTTGATACGCTGATGTCTGAGCTGAGTCTGAGGCAATACAAAAAAATTGTTTGCCTACACCACTAGTTGGCCTCATAATTGAACAAAACCTTTGACATTGAGTGAGCCCAATGGTCATACAATTGTTTCTTCACTAAAATAAAGTGAATAGCCATGATTCTAGCTACATGTAACACAGTCATGACCCGAGGTTGCATGCACGAGTTTGTCATAGCGCCACCTAGTGGTTATTTGTTATTTTCACTTAAAAATAGTGCAACCTTACATCTAAAATCATGAGTCATCATAGATTGTGCCTTTCATGGCTTTTGAGTATAATCATTGGTGGATTGCAGTTCACTCCCTAGCAACCAATGAGAATACCCTAGCAACCATTTAGCAAGAGCTGTATCCCTGTATCAGAACATCTTAGAGACATGGGGTTCGGCTATTTTGACTCATTAACACTATTTTAACATTTTGTGACCCGAGTTTTGCCACTGCAAGCACCACAAACATTTCCTTCAGTGTTCTGTTTGTCAATGTTCCGTGAGAAGAGAGGGAGACATTTCACTGAATGATAGCACCTTTTTTGCTGACAACTATGAACAAGTGTGTCTGGTAGCTTACTTTTCATCATTTATTTTGTACAATGCAGCAAATCTACACAGGCATGCCCTTAAAGCTCTTAAGGTCCCAAATCGCTTGAACCCAAGCGAATGACTTCACATTACGCAAGTGACATGTTTGTCCTATAGGTGCACGTGTGTTTAAGCATACATAGTCTGTATGAACTGTTTCTGACCATCTCTTTCGTTTTTGTGGATGCTGGATCAGCCTGGTCGACGACGTCTGACATCTTTGATGTGCTGTCCACTGTAGGTCTTTGCGGTCTGCTGCGCTGCTGTTTGTGTCGTATATGCACGCCCGCAGCCTGTTTGAACCATTGATGACCATACTACGACTCAATGGCCTTTTAGTTGGCCATTTCTGAATTGTATGTTTCCGTATAAATCTGAATAACTAATTCTCGTTAACAAATTATCCTCATAACGTCACATTAAGGACATTACGTGTTTGTCTTATATGTGCACATGTGTGTAAGCATAAATAGTCTGTATGATCCGTTTTTGACCATCTCTTTCGTTTTTCTGGAGCGAGGTTGTCTATCATTCATTGTGTCTGTATTCGGGTGCAACTCCTCAGCCTGGTAATCGATGTCTGACGTCTTTGACGTGCCTTAATGCTCGAAACCCGGCAAATGCTGCTTGCAGCTTTAATTATTAGGGTTTCGAGCACGAAGTGCTGAAAACCTATTGTATTTGTCTGTTTTATTATTATTATTATTTATTATTTTTCCACGCTAAAACGCATTGCCCAGCCCAAACCGTAAGTCGTAGAAACTTGCCACTTGGTCATCTGGTTGTATATTAGCAGGCTACTCAGATACAGTGAATCAGCCAAATCGGCCCATAGGTGGCGCTACAGCAATGCCCGACGCGTTGGGCTTCATAACTCCTAAACCGGATATCTGACACTCAAGTGTTTGGTATCATTGTAATCCCTGGCTCCAAACTTAAAAAATGTATATCTCCGATTTCATTTCCGGTATGCAAAATTTTCCGCTAATTTGCATAATATGCATTTCAAGCCAAAACGAACTAGTCCTAGGTTTTTCGCCCGATCGGAATCGTTCCAACGCAGGAGAAATCTGTGGAGTGAGTAGGTAAATAATTATCGAACAGAATTTGAAATTCCGCTTCAGGGTCACTAGGGGGCGCCAAAACTCCATACAGGAAGTAGCCTATCGTCACTGAAATGGCTATAACTCGTGAACGGTTTGAGATATCTTAACGAGGTTTGGTACACATATGTACCAGCTCACTCCGGGATCACAGTAAAAAAGATGCGGATTTTGGCCACTAGGTGGCGCTGTAACAGGCTTGAGATCGGGAATGGCTATTACTACACAACCGTTAGCCCGATACACTTAATATTTTGTATTGTATGTCTTTGTGCAATGTACCATGAGGGTCTAGAAGGACATTGGCGTATCTTCAAAAACATGGCCGTCGTCGGCCAATGAAGGTTGAGGACTGATTTGACAGGGTTAACAAAGGTCGATCGGAACGAAACGCACTGTGCTTCTTTGTGTACTGCTCCTGAAGGCCTGTAAGAATTTTGGTGTCATTTGGCCACTAGGGGGCGTAATACCGTATTTCGGTGCCTGTATCACGTGACGTTTGACGTACACAAACAAACATGACATCATATGATAGATCGGCTCATGACGAAAAACTTTGCCTCTGGAAGCGTTGATGTCAATCAAACGGTTTGTGAGTTATTGGCGATAACGTTCAAACATACTTTTGCGAACTAGTCCTTGGTTTTTCGCCCGATCTGAACCTAACCAAGGCTGATTGATTCTGTGGAGTGTGACTATAAATAATTATCAAAAAAAATTTGAAATTTACATTCAATCACGCAAGGAGTGGCCAAAAACCAAACTGGGCGGAGCTTAAAACATTAAAACAGCCATAACTCGAGAGTCGTTTGAGATATCATCACGGGGCTTGAATCATATTTGTAGGCCATCGGTCTAAGGCCGTGATATAAAAAGCTCGCCGATCGGACACTAGATGGCGCTATAACGGGGAAAATGGCACTAAATACTGTGATTATGCAATGGTTACAACTTTCACGCCTATAATTTTATCTGTGGTCAAGAGATTTTCATGGGAGTTGTTTTTTTTATCATCCTGAATTGTTTCCAAGTCCTACGATACCAAACATACCAGGTTTTGCCTTACGGTTAGTTCTGCACTGCAAAAACTGTGCTTACAAAACATGCGTGAATAACTCCGCGAGGGTTATTCCGATCGACTCGAAAACACCATAGGAAGAAATTAACTTTACCTTCTGAACAAAAAACTCTATTGGCGTTGTGTTAAAATTTCCATCAGAAATGGCCGAAAATTGCAAAAAACGAAAAATTACATTCATTTTTTGTGTTTTCTACACATAAATGGTTATAACTCCGCTATGAAATGACATTTTTCTACCAGATTTGATATGCTGATGTCTGAGCAGAGTCTGAGGCAATACAAAGAAAATTGTTTGCCTACACCACTAGTTGGCCTCATAATTGAACAAAACCTTTGACATTGAGTAAGACTAATGGTCATACAATTGTTTCTTCACTAAACTAAAGTGAATAGCCATGATACTAGCTACATGTAACACAGTCATGACCCGAGGTTACATGCACGAGTTTGACATAGCGCCACCTAGTGGTTATTTGTTATTTTCACTTAAAAATACTGCAACCTTACATCTAAAATCATGAGTCATCATAGATTGTGCCTTTCATGGCTTTGAGTATAATCATTGGTGGATTGCAGTTCACTTCCTAGCAACCAATGAGAATACCCTAGCAATCATTTAGCAAGAGCTGTATCTCTGTATCAGAACATCGTAGAGACATGGGGTTCGGCTCTTTTGACTCATTAACAGTATTTTAACGTTTTGTGACCCGAGTTTTGCCACTGCAAGCACCACAAACATTTCCTTCATTGTTCTGTTTGTCAATGTTCCGTGAGAAGAGAGGGAGACATTTCACTGAATGATAGCACCTTTTTTGCTGATAACTTTGAACACGTGTGTCTGGTAGCTTATTTTTCATCATTTATTTTGTACAATGCAGCAAATCTATACAGGCATGCCCTTAAAGGTCTTAATGTCCCAAATCGCTTGAACCCCGGTAATCGCTGCTTGCAGCTATATTTAGGGGTTCAAGCCCGAAGGGCTGAAACCCTATTGTATTTGTATGGATTTTTATTATTCTTATTCTATTTATTATTTTTCTTCTGCCGTAAAACGGATCGTGCAGACCAAACCATAATGCCTAGAGACTTGAGACTTGGCCAAATGGTAGGTCTCATTCGTGCGCGAAGTTGACAG
The DNA here is from genome assembly GCF_027580225.2 of Misgurnus anguillicaudatus. NCBI lineage: Eukaryota > Metazoa > Chordata > Actinopteri > Cypriniformes > Cobitidae > Misgurnus > Misgurnus anguillicaudatus. The sequence goes on from NC_073341.2 coordinate 16,890,171, forward strand.
AGTGTCACCCCAATCGGCCTATGGGGGGCGCTATAGCAATGGCAAACGCGTTGATGATCATAACTTCCAGAATTCTTGTCCAAATGTCAAGTGTCTTATATCCCTGGATTCCTTGCGTCAAGACGAACAAAATGTATATCTCCGATTTCATTTCCGTCATTAAAAATTTTCCGCTATTTTCGATTTTGTCGAAAAAAATAAAAACGAACTAGTCCTAGGTTTTTCGCTCGATCGGAATCGTTCCAGTGCTGAAATTTTCCTTGGAGTTTGAATATCAATAATTATTGAAAAAAAGTTGAACTTTCGACTCACGGTCGACATGCCACGCCCAAACGTCTAAAGTGTGCGCAGCCATTTGGACTTTATTGGCTATAACTGGGGACAGAAATTAAGTATCAACACGATACTTCGTACTTGTGATGAGAGTCATGGCATGAGGTTGCGTGCCTCGTCTCGTCACAGCGCCACCTAGTGGTCAGACGAATCATTTAAATGCTTATAACTTAGGCTGAGTTTGACGTATTTTCATGGGACTTTTTTCTTTAGAGTTTTGAATTGTTGCTGAGTCCAACGATACCAAACATGCCAGGTTTCGCCTTACGGTTATCCCTGCGCAGCAAAATAGCGCTTAAAAAACACGCGTGAATAACTCCGCGAGGGTTATTCCAATCGACTCGAAAAGACCATAGGAAGAAATTAACTTTACCTTCTGAACAAAAAACTCTATTGGCGTTATGTTAAAATGTCCATCAGAAATGGCCGAAAATTGCAAAAAACGAAAAATTACCTCCACATTTTGTGTTTTTTACACATAAATGGTTATAACTCTGCAACGAAATGACATTTTTTCACCAAATTTGATACGCTGATGTCTGAGCAGAGTCTGAGGCAATACAAAAAAAATTGTATGCCTGCACCACTAGTTGGCCTCATAATTGAACAAAACCTTTGACATCGAGTAAGCCCAATGGTCATACAACTGGTTCTTCACTATACTAAAGTGAATAGCCGTGATACTAGCTAGATGTAACACAGTCATGACTTGAGGTTGCATGCACGAGTTTGTCATAGCACCACCTAGTGGTTATTTTTTATTTTCACTTAAAAATACTGCAACCTTACATCTAAAATCATGAGTCATCATGAATTATGCCTTTCATGGCTTTGAGTATAATAATTGGTGAATTGCAATTCACTTCCTAGCAACCAATGAGAATACCCTAGCAACCATTTATCAAGAGCTGTATCTCTGTTTCAGAACATCGCAGAGATATGGGGTTCGGCTCTTTTGACTCATTAACACGATTTTAACATTTTGTGACCCAAGTTTTGCCACTGCAAGCACCACAAACATTTCCTTCATTGTTCTGTTTGTCAATGTTCCGTGAGAAGAGAGGGAGACATTTCACTGAATGATAGCAACTTTTTTGCTGATAACTTTGAACACGTGTGTCTGGTAGCTTATTTTTCATCATTTATTTTGTACAATGCAGCAAATCTACACAGGCATGCCCTTAAAGGTCTTAATGTCCCAAATCGCTTGAACCCCGGCAATCGCTGCTTGCAGCTATATTTCTATTTATTATTTTTCTTCTGCCGTAAAACGGATCGTGCAGACCAAACCGTAAGGCCTAGAGACTTGAGACTTGGCCAAATGATAGGTCTCATTCGTGCGCGAACTTGACAGAGTATGAACTCAATCGGCCTATGGGGGGCGCTACAGCGATGGCAAACGCGTTGATGCTCATAACTCCCACAATTCTTGTCCAAATGTCAAGTGTCTTATTTCCCTGGATTCCTTGCGTCAAGACGAACAAAATGTATATCTCCGATTTCATTTCCGTCATTAAAAATTTTCCGCTATTTTCGATTTTGTCTAAAAAAATAAAAACGAACTAGTCCTAGGTTTTTCGCTCAATCGGAATCATTCCAGTGCTAAAATGTTCCTTGGAGTTCGAATATCAATAATTATTGAAAAAAAGTTGAACTTTCGACTCACGGTCGACATGCCACGCCCAAACGTCTGAAGTGTGCGCAGCCTCTTGGACTTTATTGGCTATAACTGGGGACAGAAATGAAGTATCAACACGATACTTGGTACTTGTGATGAGAGTCATGGCCTGAGGTTGCTTGCCTCGTTTCGTCACAGTGCCACCTAGTGGTTAGACGAATCATTTAAATGTTTATAACTTAGGCTGAGTTTGACGTATTTTCATGGGACTTTTTTCCTAAGAGTTTTGAATTGTTGCCGAGTCCAACGATACCAAACATGCCAGGTTTCGCCTTACGGTTAGCCCTGCGCAGCAAATTAGCGCTTAAAAAACACGCGCGAATAACTCCGCGAGGGTTATTCCGATTGACTCGAAACAACCATAGGAAGAAATTAACTTTACCTTCTGAACAAAAAATTCTTTTGGCGTTATGTTAAAATTTCCATCAGAAATGGCCGAAAATTGCAAAAAACGAAAAATTACATTCATTTTTTGTGTTTTTTAAATATAAATGCTTATAATTCTACAACAAAATGACATTTTTTCACCAAATTTGATACGCTGATGTCTGAGCAGAGTCTGAGGCAATACAAAAAAAATTGTATGCCTGCACCACTAGTTGGCCTCATAATTGAACAAAACCTTTGACATTGAGTGAGCCCAATGGTCATACAACTGTTTCTTCACTATACTAAAGTGAATAGCCGTGATACTAGCTAGATGTAACACAGTCATGACCTGAGGTTGCATGCACGAGTTTGTCATAGCGCCACCTAGTGGTTATTTGTTATTTTCACTTAAAAATACTGCAACCTTACATCTAAAATCATGAGTCATCATGGATTATGCCTTTCATGGCTTTGAGTATAATAATTGGTGAATTGCAATTCACTTCCTAGCAACTAATGAGAATACCCTAGCAACCATTTATCAAGAGCTGTATCTCTGTATCAGAACATCGCAGAGATGTGGGGTTCGGCTCTTTTGACTCATTAACACTATTTTAACATTTTGTGACCCGAGTTTTGCCACTGCAAGCACCACAAACATTTCCTTCAGTGTTTGTCAATGTTCGTGAGAAGAGAGGGAGACATTACACTGAATGATAGCACCTTTTTTGCTAATAACTTTGAACACGTGTGTCTGGTAGCTTATTTTTCATCATTTATTTTGTACAATGCAGCAAATCTACACAGGCATGCCCTTAAAGGTCTTAAGGTCCCAAATCGCTTGAACCCCGGTAATCGCTGCTTGCAGCTATATTTATTAGGGGTTCAAGCCCGTAGGGCTGAAACCCTATTGTATTTGTTAAGATTTTTATTAGGGGTCAAGCCACGAAGTGGCGTAGAACCCTATTTAGGGGTCAAGCCCCGAAGGGGCGTAGAACCCTATTGTTATTGTTAGTTTTCTTATTATTATTATTATTATTTATCTTCCTCGTTCTTCCGCCGAAAGTCAATGGCAGCCCATAGAACCGTACATAGGAAAGTTATGAAATTTGGCACACATGTAGAGGACAGTCTCAGAAGTTACTATAGCAACATTGGCGTGTCTGACTCAAACCCTCTAGCGCCACCAACAGTCCAAAAATCCACTTATGTTCATGCTCACAACTTCTGACCCGTGAGTCCTAGAAACTAAATTCTTGTTTCCTCTGAATCCTTGGCTCATGATGATTCAATTGCACACATTGATGTCATTTGTGTCATGCACATCTTTCCGCCATTTTGAATTTTTCGTAAAACCTACTTTTTCGAACTCCTCCTAGACCGTTTGTCCGATTTGCATGTCCTTTGGTATGTAGCATCTAGAGACACCCAAGACAAAAAGTTATCAAAAGCTTTTCGGTAGACCTATCCGTTCTCGTATAAATTGACAACATATATGGCGGCGAGCACGCCAAAACGGACGTGAGGCCGTATCTTCGCAAAACTTTATTGTATCGACACGAAACTTGGTATATGTCATAACAGTCATGACCTGAGGGTGCCTGCAACGTTTCGTCACAGCGCCACCTAGTGGTAACGAGATTCAAAAAATGCCTATTTTCGCTTATAACTACTTCAAACTTGAGTCTAAAATCATGAAGGTGGTCTTGTTAGATTCCTTGAGGCATGCCGAGTCAAACGATACCAAACGGTTTTCGGTCGGCCATTTTGGGTGTCGGCCATTTTGAATTTTCTCATTAAGTTCAGTATTTCACAAACAGAATGGCGTATCGCTACGAAATTTGGCATGGTTCATCAGTGACATGTTCTGAGCGCACCAATAAATCTTTAGGACGGCGCCACCTAGTGGTCAGGATATGTAAATTTTTTTTTAAAATCTTTATATCATTTGATTAAATTGCCACACTGACATAAGACTTCACTCTATTGATTCCTTGGCTCATGCTGAGTCCAACTGTACCAAGTATGTCTGAGTCAAACCTACTTCCTGTCGGCCATTTTGAATTATATTGAACACCTACTTTTTCGAACTCCTCCTAGAGCGCTCGAGTGATTGGCTTGATTTTTGGTACGCATCATCTAGAGACACTCCAGACAAAAAGTTATCAAAAGCTTTTCGGTAGACCTATCCGTTGTCGTATAACGCATCAAAGAATGCGAGGGCGAGCACGCCAAAATGTGTTTGAGCCTGTATCTTCGCAAAACTTTTGCGTATTAATATGAGACTTGGTATATGTCATAACAGTGATGACCTGAGGGTGCATGCTCTGTTTCGTCACACTGCCCCCTACTGGTCACGAGATATAAAAAATGTCTATTTTTGCTTATAACTACTGCAAACTTGAATGTAAAATTATGAGACTGGTCTTGTTAGATTTCGGAAGGCATGCCGAGTCAAACGATACCAAATGGTTTTTGGTCGGCCATTTTGTGTGTCAGCCATTTTGAATTTTTTCTTTAAGTTCAAGTATTTCAGAAACGCAATTGCGTATTGTTATGAAACTTGGTATGGTTCATCAGCAACATGTTCTGGGAGGACTTGTAAACTTTTCGGCGCCCCCTAGTGGTCAAGAGATTTGAAGCTATATCTCTGCATCTCTTTATCGTATTTACACCAAATTTGGTGGGTGTCATCACAATCAAGACCTGAGTCACAATTTATTGTTTGGTCAGTGCCCCCTAGTGGTCAAGTCATTAAAGGCTATATCTCTGTATTGCTTTATTGTATTTACACTAAATTTGGTATGTGTCATCACAGTCATGACCTGAGGCACCATCTGTTGTTTCGGCAAAGCGCCACCTAGTGGTCTCAAGATACAAAAAAATTGCTATTTTTTTCATAAAACTAATGCAAACTTAGATCTTAAATCATGACAGTCATCACGTATGAATCATTTTTTGCCATGTTTGGCTTGACCCCGGTATCGCTGCTTGCAGCTATATTGTTATTGTTAGTTTTCTTATTATTAGGGGTCAAGCCCCGAAGGGGCGTAGAACCCTATTGTTATTGTTAGTTTTCTTATTATTATTATTATTATTATTTTTCTTCCTCGTTCTTCCGCCGAAAGTCAATGGCAGCCCATAGAACCGTACGTAGGAAAGTTATGAAATTTGGCACACATGTAGAGGACAGTCTCAGAAGTTACTATAGCAACATTGGTGTGTCTGACTCAAACCCTCTAGCGCCACCAACAGTCCAAAAATCCACTTATGTTCATGCTCATAACTTCTGACCCGTGAGTCCTAGAAACTAAATTCCTGTTTCCTCTGAATCCTTTGCTCATGATGATTCAATTGCACATGTTGATGTCATTTGTGTCATGCAAATCTTTCTGCCATTTTGAATTATCCGTAAAACCTACTTTTTCGAACTCCTCCTAGAGCGTTTGTCCGATTTGCATGTCCTTTGGTATCTAGCATCTAGAGACACCCCAGACAAAAAGTTATCAAAAGCTTTTTGATAGACCAATGCGTTGTCGTATACCGTGACAACATATATGGCGGCGAGCACGCCAAAACGGACGTGAGGCCGTATCTTCTTAACACTTTGGTGTATCGACACGAAACTTGGTATATGTCATTACAGTCTTGACCTGAGGGTGCCTGCAACGTTTCGTCACAGCGCCACCTAGTGGTCACGAGATTCGAAAAATGCCTATTTTCGCTTATAACTACTTCAAACTTGAGTCTAAAATCATGAAGGTGGTCTTGTTAGATTCCTTGAGGCATGCCGAGTCAAACGATATCAAACGGTTTTCGGTCGGCCATTTTGGGTGTCGGCCATTTTGAATTTTCTCATTAAGTTCAGTATTTCACAAACAGAATGGCGTATCGCTACGAAATTTGGCATGGTTCATCAGTGACATGTTCTGAGCGCACCTATAAATCTTTAGGACGGCGCCACCTAGTGGTCAGGATATGTAAAGAAATTGTTTAAAATCTTTATATCATTTGATTAAATTGCCACACAGACATGAGACTTCACTCTATTGATTCCTTGGCTCGTGCTGAGTCCGACTGTACCAAATATGTCCGAGTCAAACCTACTTCCTGTCGGCCATTTTGAATTATATTGAACACCTACTTTTTCGAACTCCTCCTAGAGCGCTTGTGTGATTGGCTTGATTTTTGGTATGCATCATCTAGAGACACTCCAGACAAAAAGTTATCAAAAGCTTTTCGGTAGACCTATCTGTTGTCGTATAACACATCAAAGAATGCGAGGGCGAACACGCCAAAATGTGTTAGAGCCTGTATCTTTGCAAAACTTTTGCGTATTGATATGAGACTTGGTATATGTCATAACAGTGATGACGTAAGGGTGCATGCACCGTTTCGTCACAGCGCCCCCTAGTGGTCACGAGATATAAAGATATAAATAATGTCTATTTTTGCTTATAACTACTGCAAACTTGAATGTAAAATTATAAGAGTGGTCTTGTTAGATTTGGTGAGGCATGCCGAGTCAAACGATAACAAATGGTTTTTGGTCGGCCATTTTGGGTGTCGGCCATTTTCAATTTTTTCTTTGAGTTCAAGTATTTCAGAAACGCAATTGCGTATTGTTATGAAACTTGGTATGGTTCATCAGCAACATGTTCTGAGAGGGCTTGTAAACTTTTCGCCGCCCCCTAGTGGTCAAGAGATTTGAAGCTATATCTCTGCATCTCTTTATCATATTTACACCAAATTTGGTGGGTGTCATCACAATCATGACCTGAGTCACCATCTATTGTTTTGGTCAGTGCCCCCTAGTGGTCAAGTCATTTAAGGCTATATCTCTGTATCGCTTTATCGTATTTACACTAAATTTGGTATGTGTCATCACAGTCATGGCCTGAGGCACCATCTATTAATTCGGCACAGTGCCACCTAGTGGTCTCAAGTTACAAAAAATTGCTATTTTTTTCGTAAAACTAATGCAAACTTAGATCTTAAATCATGACAGTCATCAGGTATGAATCATTTTTTGCCATGTTTGGCTTGACCCCGGTATCGCTGCTTGCAGCTATATTTATTCTGTTTCTTGTTCTTCCGCCATTGAAGTCAATGGCAGCCCATAGAACCGTACGTAGGAAAGTTATGAAATTTGGCACACATGTAGAGGACAGTCTAAGAAGTTACTATAGCAACATTGTTGTGTCTGACTCAAACCCTCTAGCGCCACCAACAGTCCAAAAATCCACTTATGTTCATGCTCACAACTTCTGACCCGTGAGTCCTAGAAACTAAATTCTTGTTTCCTCTGAATCCTTGGCTCATGATGATTCAATTGCACACATTGATGTCATTTGTGTCATGCACATCTTTCCGCCATTTTGAATTTTTCGTAAAACCTACTTTTTCGAACTCCTCCTAGACCGTTTGTCCGATTTGCATGTCCTTTGGTATGTAGCATCAAGAGACACCCAAGACAAAAAGTTATCAAAAGCTTTTTGATAGACCAATGCGTTCTCATATAAATTGACAACATATATGGCGGCGAGTACGCCAAAATGGACGTGAGGCCGTATCTTCGCAAAACTTTTGTGTATCGACACGAAACTTGGTATATGTCATAACAGTCATGACCTGAGGGTGCCTGCAACGTTTCGTCACAGCGCCACCTAGTGGTCACGAGATTCGAAAAATGCCTATTTTCGCTTATAACTACTTCAAACTTGAGTCTAAAATCATGAAGGAGGTCTTGTTAGATTCCTTGAGGCATGCCGAGTCAAACGATACCAAACCGTTTTCGGTCGGCCATTTTGGGTGTCGGCCATTTTGAATTTTCTCATTAAGTTCAGTATTTCACAAACCGAATGGCGTATCGCTACGAAATTTGGCATGGTTCATCGGTGACATGTTCTGAGCGCACCTATAAATCTTTAGGACGGCGCCACCTAGTGGTCAGGATATGTAAATAAATTGTTTAAAATCTTTATATCATTTGATTAAATTGCCACTATGACATAAGACTTCACTCAATTGATTCCTTGGCTCATGCTGAGTCCGACGGTATAAAATATGTCTGAGTCAAACCTACTTCCTGTCGGCCATTTTGAATTATATTGAACACCTACTTTTTCGAACTCCTCCTAGAGCGCTCGTGTGATTGGCTTGATTTTTGGTATGCATCATCTAGAGACACTCTAGACAAAAAGTTATCAAAAGATTTTCGGTAGACCTATCCGTTGTCGTATAACGCATCAAAGAATGCGAGGGCGAGCACGCCAAAATGTGTTTGAGCCTGTATCTTCGCAAAACTTTTGCGTATTAATATGAGACTTGGTATATGTCATAACAGTGATGACCTGAGGGTGCATGCACCATTTCGTCACACTGCCCCCTACTGGTCACGAGATATAAAAAATGTCTATTTTTGCTTATAACTACTGCAAATTTGAATGTAAAATTATGAGACTGGTCTTGTTAGATTTCGTGAGGCATGCAGAGTCAAACGATACCACATGGTTTTTGGTCGGCCATTTTGTGTGTCGGCCATTTTGAATTTTTCTTTAAGTTAAAGTATTTCAGAAACGCAACTGTGTATTGTTATGAAACTTGGTATGGTTCATTACCTACATGTTCTGGGAGGACTTGTAAACTTTTCGGTGCCCCCTAGTGGTCAAGAGATTTGAAGCTATATCTCTGCATCTCTTTATCGTATTTACACCAAATTTGGTGGGTGTCATCACAATCAAGACCTGAGTCACAATTTATTTTTTGGTCAGTGCCCCCTAGTGGTCAAGTCATTTAAGGCAATATTTCTGCATCTCTTTATTGTATTTACACCAAATTTGGTGGGTGTCATCACAATCAAGACCTGAGTCACAATTTATTGTTTGGTTAGTGCCCCCTAGTGGTCAAGTCATTTAAGGCTATATCTCTGCATCTCTTTATTGTATTTACACCAAATTTGGTGGGTGTCATCACAATCAAGACCTGAGTCACAATTTATTGTTTGGTTAGTGCCCCCTAGTGGTCAAGTCATTTAAGGCTATATCTCTGTATTGCTTTATCGTATTTACACTAAATTTGGTATGTGTCATCACAGTCATGACCTGAGGCACCATCTATTGTTTCTGCACCGCGCCACCTAGTGGTCTCAAGATACAAAAAATTGCTATTTTTTCATAAAACTAATGCAAACTTAGATCTTAAATCATGACAGTCATCACGTATGAATAATTTTTTGCCATGTTTGGCTTGACCCCGGTATCGCTGCTTGCAGCTATATTTTTTCTTATTATTATTTTGCCCTAAAACGGAACGTGCAGCCCAAACCGTAAGTCCTAGAGACTTCAAACTTGGCCAAATGGTAGGACCCAATTTGGGGAGAGGTTGACAGAGTATCAACCCGATTGGCCTATAGGTGGCGCTATAACGATGGAAAACACGTTTATGCTCATAACTCCCACAAATCTTGGCCAAATGTCAAGTGTCTTATATCACTGGAATCCTTGCGTCAAGACGAATATCAACGATATCTCCGATTTCATTTCCGTCATTAAAATTTTTTCGCTATTTTCGATTTTGTCGAAAAAAATAAAAACGAACTAGTCCTAGGTTTTTCGACCGATCGGAACCATTCCAGTGCTGTAATATTCCTTGGAGTGTGAATATCAAAAGTTATCAAAAAAAATGTGAACTTTTTACTCACCGTCGTAAAGCCACGCCCAAACGCCCCCAATGGGCGGAGCCTCTTGGACTTCAATGGCTATAACTTGGGATTGGAAAGAGGTATCGACACCAAATTTGGTACACATATACAGGGCACTATTCTGGGGTCACGTGCAAAAAATTGCGCCGCTTGACCACTAGTTGGCGCTATAACACCACCTCAACTTTAAAGGGCTGTAACTACAGAAACATGGGGCCGATCAACTTGACCTTTGGCACCGGTGCTCCTGGTCTACGGTACTATCTGTGTCTAAAAGGAATTTCGCGTAGCTCAAAAAACATGGCCGCCATTGGCCAATCAAGAAAAAGCAGCTATTAGGCAGGGTTAACGGAGGCCGATCGAAACGAAACGTGGTGGGCCAGTTTGTCTCTTGGCCATGAAGGTCTGTGCAGAGTAAGAAAAAATTCGGCCTCCGGGAGGCGCTATCACGTTTTTTCAGTGTTTAAGTGATTGTGTATTATGCAGTGTTTTAGATATCAACAAGATCCTCATATCATTTAATAGAGGTACTTATAATGAACAACTTTTCCTCAAGCAGCACTTGTCTCAGTCGAATCGTTTGTTAGATATTCATCATTTTCTTATAAACCTACTTTTGCGAACTAGTCCTAGGTTTTTTGACCGATCTGAACCAATCCAGTGCTGGAATATTCCTTAGACACTGAATATCAATAATTATCAAAAAAAAGTTGAACTTTGCACTCGTCGTCGCAATACCACAGTCAAAAGTACGAAGAGGCGGTGCCACAAATACTTAAATGGCTATCATTTATGATAGGAATCAGATATCAACACGAAATTTGGTACACATATGTATAGACCTAGGCCGAGGTCACATGCAAAAAATTTCAGAGATTGTCCACTAGGTGGCGCTATAACCTAAGAACAAAGAACGATGACTATAGCATATGTATACGACACATAAATATTTGTCTGACCTACTTGTTATTTTGCACATAACATCTGCTTTCAGATTCTTATAAGGGTCTATTAGGATAATTACATATCTTAGAAAACATGAGACCAACAGCCGCCAGCATTAACCATGTACCAGTCCAGTGTAATGGTGTGCGATTACTAATGGTGTGCTAAACTGATGGGCCTGTTTGTCTTATGTTCTCAAGTGTCTGTGAGGATTTTTGGCTCATCATTCCGGAAATATTTGCAGCTAGAACAACGGGTGTTACGTTAACTGTCCCCTAGATCAGTGGTTCTCAAAATTATTCCTGGAGGCCCACTGCTCTGCACATATACAAAAGTCTTCTATTTTAAACAAATCTACTTTAATCATCAGTAGAGATTTGTATGAACTGAACTGATTGTGTCAGATGAGAGAATCATACAAAATGTGCCGAGCATTGGGTCTCGAGAAACCACTGCGTTTCAGTGAGTTGAAAGTACTTCTCTAGATGTTTATGTTTATATGAAAAACTATTTTGTGAATTTACTGTACTATATCTATTTTATTTTATAATCAAATCATCAAAATGTATTAAAACTAATTAAAATCTAATTATCTCCACTTCTGTTTTCAAATTAAAATATGAACAATTTATATATATATTAATTTTAGAAACTCATTACTATAATATTACAATCAAATAGTTTAAATTAAAACTTGTTTAAAGGTTGAACAGCAGATTAGTATGGTTTACATCTAGGCAAATATTCACTTCTACATTCATTTCTGTTCTTATAAAAAAGTTATTAATTTTTTTTCTAGAATATTTACTCTATTAATACATAACTGAGTATTATGTAAGGAGTTACAATCATAAGATGTATAACATTGAAAGAGTTGAATAAGTCCACTAGGTATGGCATCAAATACAACTGCAAATTCCTTAGCAGTTACTGGAATCTTATAGTGATTGAGGAATTCACAATAATTAAAGAGGTGACCATCATCTTTAAATAACTGCCTCACTAATATTATATTATTATCATACCAATTTCTATAAAATAAGGATCTGTTTCTTGTATAGAATATTCTTGTTATTCCAAATAACAGATCTATGTGGAGAAAAGTTATGTTTTTATATGAGCATCCAAGAAAACAAACCTGTTTATGGAAACCTGACAGTTTTATGGGAAACTTGTTTATATCAAAATTGTATCGCAAAAAAAATTCCAAACCACCCAATTTCTTAAAAATCATTTCTGGTATGATGTTCCATATCACACTTATTTTTAAAAACACAGTTAGCAGTATTAAAATCTAGTAAAAAAAAAGTATCCTCCTTTCTCAACTGGATTGCATAGAATTGACTTTTTAATGTAGTGCTTCACTGCTGGGTCTGTCGTTCATACGTGGATTACTCAGTTAGCTGGATTTCATTGTTGACGATTTAGCTTCATGTTGAATTATTTGTTTCTTCGAAGGTCATCCTAGAGTTGTTGTTATAGTAACATGTCCGTAAGGTTAAAACTGCTCGGGATTCAAATTCAACTCGTTATAAAAAATGATACATTTAATATTTTAGTAATGTTATTTAAAAAACTATATAATATAAAAAACATAATTAAGACTGTGTTTTAAGGACTAGTCTGAAGAATTAGTAGTTAGTTAGGGCTAATCAGTCTTACTATTTGGATTTAAATATAATTTAAATAATTTTAAAAAATTTCACGTGATAATTAAAACAGTTGTGTTCAATCGTGAAGATAAAAATGTATGACTAACTTTGAATACTAGTCTTAGAGATTAATGTTACTGACCATTGGTTTAAGTGTAGTTCCAGACTAAAATTTAGGCTTAAGTTTTAGTTGTCTTACTTGAAAATAGCTTACACTGGCCTACCTTTGAATATATCTGGGCCATAATTTTGTCTTAAGATGTACACCAGTAATGTTTTTTATAAGGTTTGTTTGTAAAAAGTACCTAAATGTTTTTACATAACTAATGGCTAGTCATGCATCAATCTAAACCTGTGGGAAACAACCCAATAAAGTTATAAAGCTTCAAATGTTGTCTTAGAATTTTTCAAATCCTAAAGGTATGAAAAAGATTGCTGTAAATATGTGGATCCTTAAAGAACAATAATAGGCCAACATTAGAAATAATAACTAATAATCATACATAAAGAGAATATATATTTGGTTATCAGTAGCTTTAGTATTCTAATCTACTTTCCAGAACATAAACATGTCATGATGTATCTTATAAAGTTTTTAATAATTGTTTATAGAATTATTGCAATGAAATTGTAATGTTATGATACAATTGGTTGTTTTAAATGTAAATGATTATCTGAAAACTTACTCTAGCACAGCACATGTGTGAACACAAATAAGTGCCTAATAGCAAATCTGACTGACATTTGCTTAATGACATCATATTTGTTATTAACTCCATTTGATATAAACAACACATCTGGATCAGTTATGTATGGACATAGCCAGTGGTTAAATATAAAAATATGCAGAGCTTTAGTGCTATTTTTAGGACTACTATAATATGACAGAGGCTGTCATCTGAAATACTTGTACGTTTGCACATAATATCTATGTCAAAGAATATATATATGTTCTATAAGAACAATTACTTTTGTTAAGAAATAGTCTAATACATTTAACTCTTTCCCCGCCAGCATTTTTTCATGATTTTCACAAAAGTTGAATGCCTTCCATAAAATGCTCCTTTTTAAATATATAAACATACAATATATGAATTAAAAGAACAAACCCTTTGCTTTCAAAGAAAAAAATCTGTTTCATCCTACCTTCATGTGTTCTGTTTTTATCACCTCTCAAATATGGGTAGGTTTCTACAAAAACACAAATTTTGAGCAAAAAGCTGAGATAATTCCATTTTTGTGATGGAATTTTGATAGAGATCAGATTCAGAGCGGTCTTCAAAACTTACACGGACATACAGCTGTTTGCCATAGGGCAATACTTCTGTTTTTTATAAGTTGCGGAATAGCGCCACCTGGTGGATAATAGCGGCATTGCAGATTGATGAGATAACTCGTCAATGGCGGGGAAAGAGTTAAACAAGCAAACATTTAGTAAGACCTACAGAATAGATCTCTATGAACTAAAATGACTGTTTCAGATGAGAGAAACATACAAAATGTGCAGAGCATGTTTGTGTATATGTTCCTTTTGTCCATAAAAATATATACGGTTTAATAACTTGCATACCTCACTTTATTTACCTAATTAAAACAGAAAGCCTTCATGGTACTCGATTAAAGGACATGAACATGAATCTGCTAAATAAAATGATATTTGTTATTGACACGATTTAATAACACCATCCACCATTCAGATAACGTATCTGGTTGTTTTATTAAATTGTTTCAGTTCTTACACTCAACAACATTAAAGCCAGTGCAGTACAATTTTCTCTACACTGTATAAATTAATTTATATATATTTATATATATCAAATACAAAAACAACTTTGAAAAAGTATAGCTATCACACAGTCATTTTGAAAATGGCCCTGACGAACGGCCCCTAAAATTTATGACAAAGCATACAATGTATTATTGAGATCAGGCAATATACTCAAATTCCTTATTGTGGTTTTTAGGTGCAAAAAGAGGATCAATCACTGGCTGACATTTGAACTCACAGAAAACACAGAAGATGATTACTCTTTAACTAATTCTACTATTAATAGAAATCTGTTAACATTTAAAGGTGCAGTGTGTAATTTTTAGAAGGATCTCTTGACAGAAATGCAAAATGATATACAAAACTATATTATCAGGGGTGTATAAAGACCTTTCATAATGAACCGGTATGCGTTTATTACCTTAGAACGAGACCTTTTTATCTACATACACCAAGGTCCCCTTACATGGAAGTCAACATTTTGTGGCGCCATTTTTCTACAGAAGCCCCTAACTGACAATTTTTTTTACTAAGTTGTCTCCGACGATGACATGTTTGTCTGGTCGCGGCTACCGTAGCTTCTCTATGTGTTTCAAAAGCGAGGGGTGAGTAGTGGACTAAGCCATTGGTTGCAATTTGTGACCTCACCACTAGATGCCACTAAAATGTACACACTGCACCTTTAACTTCATGATTTTACTGTTATAATATTAAAATCAAATTTAGTGAAAGACTACCACTTCAATTGTTCTGAGTTGTCAGTTTTATCACTCATATCACTTTATGATAGCTGTGAAACGTGACCATAATTTTGGAGACACTTACTTGACATTTGCAGTAAGAATTATATTTTTATGTTTTTTATAAAAAAAAACTACATACAAAATGAGTGTGTAACCATGTCAATATTAAGTCTTGTTCTTTAACAGTCTTGTTTCTCCTTTCTCAGGTAAACGTGTGTGTGTATAATATACAATGCAGAATATCTATATGGCCATGTCCTTAAACGTCTTGTGATCCCAAATAGCTTGAACCCCGCTAATCGCTGCTTGCAGCTATATTTATTATTATTTTTCCGCCTTAAAACGCGTCGCCCAGCCCAAACCGTAAGTCGTAGAAAATTGCCATTTGGTCAACTGGTTGTATATTAGCAGGCTACTCAGATACAGTGAATCAGCCAAATCGGCCCATAGGTGGCGCTATAGCAATGCCCGACGCGTTGGGCCTCATAACTCCTAAACCGGACATCAGACACTCAAGTGTTTGGTATCATTGTAATCCCTGGCTCCAAACTTAAAAAATGTATATCTCCGATTTCATTTCCGTCATTAAAAATTTTCCGCTATTTCCGATTTTGTCGAAAAAAATAAAAACGAACTAGTCCTAGGTTTTTCGCTCGATCGGAATCATTCCAGTTCTAAAATGTTCCTTGGAGTTCGAATATCAATAATTATTAAAAAAAAGTTGAACTTTCGACTCACGGTCGACATGCCACGCCCAAACGTCTGAGGTGTGCGCAGCTAATTGGACTTTTTTTGCTATAACTGGGGACAGAAATTAAGTATCAACACGACACTTGGTATTTGTGATGAGAGTCATGGCCTGAGGTTGCGTGCCTCGTTTCGTCACCGCGCCACCTAGTGGTCAGACGAATCATTTAAATGCTTATAACTTAGGCTGAGTTTGACGTATTTTCTTGGGACTTTTTTACTAAGAGTTTTGAATTGTTGCCGAGTCCAACGATACCAAACATGCCAGGTTTCGCATTACGGTTAGCCCTGCACAGCAAAATAGCACTTAAAAAACATGCGCGAATAACTCCGCGAGGGTTATTCTGATCGACACGAAACAACCATAGGAAGAAATTAACTTTACCTTCTGAACAAAAAGTTCTATTGGTGTTATGTTAAAATTTCCATCAGAAATAGCCGAAAATTGCAAAAAACGAAAAATTACATTCATTTTTTGTGTTTTTTAGATATAAATGCTTATAACTCTGCAACGAAATGACATTTTTTCACCAAATTTGATACGCTGATGTCTGAGCAGAGTCTGAGACAATACAAAAAAAATGGTATGCCTGCACCACTAGTTGGCCTCATAATTGAACAAAACCTTTAACATTGAGTAAGCCCAATGGTCATACAACTGTTGACTGGTGACAACTGTACTAAACTAAAGTGAATAGCCGTAATTCTAGCTACAAGTAACACAATCACGACCTGAGGTTGCATGCACGAGTCTGTCATAGCGCCACCTAGTGGTTATTTGTTTTTTTCACTTAAAAATACTGCAAAATTACATCTAAAATCATGAGTCATCATGGATTATGTCTTTCATGGCTTTGAGTATAATCATTGGTGGATTGCAATTCACTCCCTAGCAACCGATGAGAATACCCTAGCAACCATTTACAAGAGCTGTATCTCTGTATCAGAACATCGTAGAGACATGGGGTTCGGCTCTTTTGACTCATTAACACTATTTTAACATTTTGTGACCCAAGTTTTGCCACTGCAAGCACCACTTTCACTGAATGATAACACATTTTTTGCTGACAACTTAGAACACGTGTGTCTGGTAGCTGCGAATGACTTCACATTAAGGACGTGGCATGTTTGTCCTATAGGTGCACGTGTGTTTAAGCATACATAGTTTGTATGAACCGTTTCTGACCACCTCTTTTGTTTTTGTGGATGCTGGATCAGCCTGGTCGACGATGTCTGACGTATTTGACGTGCTTTAATGCTCGAAACCCGGTAAATGCTGCTTGCAGCTTTAATTAGGGGTTCAAGCCCGAAGGGCTGAAACCCTATTGTATTTGTATGGATTTTTATTATTCTTTTTATTATTATTATTATTATTATTTTTATTATTTTTCTTCTGCCGTAAAACGGATCGTGCAGACCAAACCGTAAGGCCTAGAGACTTGAGACTTGGCCAAATGGTAGGTCTCATTCGTGCGCGAAGTTGACAGAGTGTCACCCCAATCGGCCTATGGGGGGCGCTACAGCGATGGCAAACGCGTTGATGCTCATAACTTCCAGAATTCTTGTCCAAATGTCAAGTGTCTTATATCCCTGGATTCCTTGCGTCAAGACGAACAAAATGTATATCTCCGATTTCATTTCCGTCATTAAAAATTTTCCGCTATTTTCGATTTTATCGAAAAAAATAAAAACGAACTAGTCCTAGGTTTTTCGCTCGATCGGAATCGTTCCAGTGCTAAAATGTTCCTTGGAGTTCGAATATCAATAATCATTGAAAAAAAGTTGAACTTTCGACTCACGGTCGACATGCCACGCCCAAACGTCTGAAGTGTGCGCAGCCACTTGGACTTTATTGGCTATAACTGGGGAGAGAAATTAAGTATCAACACGATACTTCGTACTTGTGATGAGAGTCATGGCATGAGGTTGCGTGCCTCGTCTCGTCACAGCGCCACCTAGTGGTCAGACGAATCATTTAAATGCTTATAACTTAGGCTGAGTTTGAAGTATTTTCATGGGACTTTTCTTTAGAGTTTTGAATTGTTGCCGAGTTCAACGATACCAAACATGCCAGGTTTTGCCTTACGGTTAGCCCTGCGCAGCAAAATAGCGCTTAAAAAACACGCGCGAATAACTCCGCGAGGGTTATTCCAATCGACTCGAAAAGACCATAGGAAGAAATTAACTTTACCTTCTGAACAAAAAACTCTATTGGCGTTATGTTAAAATTTCCATCAGAAATGGCCGAAAATTGCAAAAAACGAAAAATTACCTCCAAATTTTGTGTTTTTTACACATAAATGATTATAACTCTGCAACGAAATGACATTTTTTCACCAAATTTGATACGCTGATGTCTGGGCAGAGTCTGAGGCAATACAAAAAAAATTGTATGCCTGCACCACTAGTTGGCCTCATAATTGAACAAAACCTTTGACATCGAGTAAGCCCAATGGTCATACAACTGGTTCTTCACTATACTAAAGTGAATAGCCGTGATACTTGCTAGATGTAACACAGTCATGACCTGAGGTTGCATGCACGAGTTTGTCATAGCGCCACCTAGTGGTTATTTGTTATTTTCACTTAAAAATACTGCAGCCTTACATCTAAAATCATGAGTCATCATGGATTATGCCTTTCATGGCTTTGAGTATAATAATTGGTGAATTGCAGTTCACTTCCTAGCAACCAATGAGAATACCCTAGCAACCATTTATCAAGAGCTGTATCTCTGTATCAGAACATCGCAGAGATGTGGGGTTCGGCTCTTTTGACTCATTAACACGATTTTAACATTTTGTGACCCGAGTTTTGCCACTGCAAGCACCACAACCATTTCCTTCATTGTTCTGTTTGTCAATGTTCCGTGAGAAGAGAGGGAGACATTTCACTGAATGATAGCAACTTTTTTTGCTGATAACTTTGAACACGTGTGTCTGGTAGCTTATTTTTCATCATTTATTTTGTACAATGCAGCAAATCTACACAGGCATGCCCTTAAAGGTCTTAATGTCCCAAATCGCTTGAACCCCGGCAATCGATGCTTGCAGCTATATTTATTATTATTTTTATTATTTTTCTTCTGCCGTAAAACGGATCGTGCAGACCAAACCATAAGGCCTAGAGACTTGAGACTTGGCCAAATGGTAGGTCTCATTCGTGCGCGAAGTTGACAGAGTGTCACCCCAATCGGCCTATGGGGGGCGCTACAGCGATGGCAAACGCGTTGATGCTCATAACTTCCAGAATTCTTGTCCAAATGTCAAGTGTCTTATATCCCTGGATTCCTTGCGTCAAGACGAACAAAATGTATATCTCCGATTTCATTTCCGTCATTAAAAATTTTCCGCTATTTTCGATTTTGTCGAAAAAAATAAAAACGAACTAGTCCTAGGTTTTTCGCTCGATCGGAATCGTTCCAGTGCTAAAATGTTCCTTGGAGTTCGAATATCAATAATTATTGAAAAAAAGTTGAACTTTCGACTCACGGTCGACATGCCACGCCCAAACGTCTGAAGTGTGCGCAGCCACTTGGACTTTATTGGCTATAACTGGGGACAGAAATTAAGTATCAACACGATACTTCGTACTTGTGATGAGAGTCATGGCATGAGGTTGCGTGCCTCGTCTCGTCACAGCGCCACCTTGTGGTCAGACGAATCATTTAAATGCTTATAACTTAGGCTGAGTTTGACGTATTTTCATGGGACTTTTTTCCTTAGAGTTTTGAATTGTTGCCGAGTCCAACGATACCAAACATGCCAGGTTTCGCCTTACGGTTAGCCCTGCGCAGCAAAATAGCGCTTAAAAAACACGCGCGAATAACGCCACGAGGGTTATTCCAATCGACTCGAAAAGACCATAGGAAGAAATTAACTTTACCTTCTGAACAAAAAACTCTATTGGCGTTATGTTAAAATTTCCATCAGAAATGGCCGAAAATTGCAAAAAACGAAAAATTACCTCCAAATTTTGTGTTTTTTACACATAAATGGTTATAACTCTGCAACGAAATGACATTTTTTCACCAAATTTGATACGCTGATGTCTGAGCAGAGTCTGAGGCAATACAAAAAAAATTGTATGCCTGCACCACTAGTTGGCCTCATAATTGAACAAAACCTTTGACATCGAGTAAGCCCAATGGTCATACAACTGGTTCTTCACTATACTAAAGTGAATAGCCGTGATACTAGCTAGATGTAACACAGTCATGACCTGAGGTTGCATGCACGAGTTTGTCATAGCGCCACCTAGTGGTTATTTGATATTTTCACTTAAAAATACTGCAACCTTACATCTAAAATCATGAGTCATCATGGATTATGCCTTTCATGGCTTTGAGTATAATAATTGGTGAATTGCAATTCACTTCCTAGCAACCAATGAGAATACCCTAGCAACCATTTATCAAGAGCTGTATCTCTGTATCAGAACATCGCAGAGACATGGGGTTCGGCTCTTTTGACTCATTAACACGATTTTAACATTTTGTGACCCAAGTTTTGCCACTGCAAGCGCCACAAACATTTCCTTCATTGTTCTGTTTGTCAATGTTCCGTGAGAAGAGAGGGAGACATTTCACTGAATGATAGCAACTTTTTTGCTGATAACTTTGAACACGTGTGTCTGGTAGCTTATTTTTCATCATTTATTTTGTACAATGCAGCAAATCTACACAGGCATGCCCTTAAAGGTCTTAATGTCCCAAATCGCTTGAACCCCGGCAATCGCTGCTTGCAGCTATATTTATTAGGGGTTCAAGCCCGTAGGGCTGAAACCCTATTGTATTTGTATGGATTTTTAGGGGTTCAAGCCCGTAGGGCTGAAACCCTATTGTATTTGTATGGATTTTTATTATTATTCTAGTTATTATTTTTCTTCTGCCGTAGAACGGATCGTGCAGACCAAACCGTAAGGCCTAGAGACTTGAGACTTGGCCAAATGGTAGGACCCAATTTGGGGAGAGGTTGATAGAGTATCAACCCGATTGGCCTATAGGTGGCGCTATAGCGATAACCAACGCGTTGATGCTCATAACTCCCACAAATCTTGTCCAAATGTCAAGTGTCTTATATCACCGGAATCCTTGCGTCAAGACGAACAAAACGTATATCTCCGATTTCATTTCCGTCATGAATTTTTTTTCGCTATTTTCGATTTTGTCGAAAAAAATAAAAACGAACTAGTCCTAGGTTTTTTGTCCGATCGAAACCGTTCCAGTGCTGTAATATTCCTTGGAGTGTGAATATCAAAAGTTATCAAAAAAAATTTGAACTTTCGACTCACCGTCGTCAAGCCACGCCCAAACGCCCCCAATGGGCGGAACCTCTTGGACTTAAATGGCTATAACTTAGGAAGGGAAGGAGGTATTGACACCAAATTTGGTACACTTATACATGGGCCTCTTGACCACTAGTTGGCGCTATAACACCACCTCAACTTTGAAGGTCTGTAACTACAGAAATATGGGACCGATCAACTTGACATTTGGCACCGGTGCTCCTGGTCTAGGGTACTATCTATGTGTAAAAGGAATTTTGCGTAGCTCAAAAAACATGGCCGCCATCGGCCAATCAAGAAAAAGCAGCTATTAGACAGGGTTAACGGAGGCTGATCCAAACGAAACGTGGTGGGCCTGTTTGTCTCTTGGCCGTGAAGGTCTGTGCAGAGTAAGAAAAAATTCGGCCTCCGGGAGGCGCTATCACGTTTTTTCAGTGTTTAAGTGATTGTGTATTAAGCAGTGTTTTAGATATCAACAAGATCTTTATATCATTTAATAGAGCTACATTTAATGAACAACTTTTCCTCAAGAAGCACTTGTCTCAGTCGAATCGTTTGATAGATATTCATCATTTTCTTTTAAACCTACTTTTGCGAACTAGTCCTAGGTTTTTTGACCAATCTGAACCAATCCAGTGCTGGAATATTCCTTAGACCCTGATTATCAATAATTATCAAAAAAAAGTTGAACTTTGCACTCGTCGTCGCAACACTACAGTCAAAAGTACGAAGAGGCGGGGCCACAAATACTTAAATAGCTATCATTTATGATAGGAATGAGATATCAACATGAAACTTGGTACACATATGTATAGACCCATGCTGAGGTCACATGCAAAAAATTGCAGAGATTGTCCATTAGGTGGCGCTATAACATAAGAACAAATAACCATAACTATAGCATATTTATATGACACATAAATATTTGTCTGACCTACTTGTTATTTTGCACATAACATCTACTTTCAGGTTCTTATAATGGTCTATGAGGATAATTATTTATCTTTGAAAACATGCCACTCAACAGCCAACCAGTATTAACCATGTACGAGTCAAACCTAATTATGTGTGATTACAACTAAACTCATGGGAATGTTGGTCTTATGTTTCCAATTGTCTGTGAGGATTTTTAGTTCATCTTTCTGAAAATCGTTGCATCTAACACAATGTGTGCAAAGTAAACAGTTCTCTAGATCAGTGGTTCTCAATGCTTCAAATAATCAGCACAATAGTAGAGATCTTTATTAACTGAACTGATTGTGTCAGATGAAAGAAACATACAAAATGTGCAGAGCAGTGGTCCTCCAGAAACGGAGTAGAGAACCACTGCTCTATATGTTTATGTTTATATGAAAAAACTTTTTTGTGAACTAATACTTGGTTTTTCACTCAACAACACTAAAGCCAATGCAATACAATTTCCTGTAGTCTGTGAGCAAATATGAATGCCAAATTGTGATCACCAATTGTACATCTTATTCCTTTAGTTGTTTAACTTTGAATTACAAAAACAACTTTTCAAAACTACTAGAATTTTTTCAGTCAACAACAATAAAATCAGGGCAGTACATTTTTCTGTCCTCTGTGTGTAAAGGTATATCAAATACAAAATGTAATGAATTTGAATACCTGCTTTTGTAAGCATAGATTTCATGTGATGTCACACATTGGTGTAGGTGCCATTTGTACGACTGAATTGCAGCACGTGTGTTTAAAGGAACTCATAAAGATATGGATTAAAGTTTTTCATTATCCCCATTTATTTACATCAGTAGCATTAGGATTCTATTTTACCTTCCATGACATAAACGTGTCCTTACATTATGTATAATACAAAGTTGTTACATTTTTATATGTTCTTTTTCAAATATTGCACCAAAAATTATCATGTGATAATGCAATTGGTTATTATTCACATAAATGACCTGCTAGAACTCAACTAAATAGCAGCACTTTATGAAATTGAACGCAGACAAATGCTTACCAGCAAATCTTCTGCAAATCTACTAAATAACATGACATTTGTTATTGACATAATTTGATATTGAAAACATATCTGGATCAGTTATTTATTGGCCCAGCCTAAAATCACATGAAAATAATTGCAGAGCTATACCACTATTTGACAATTTAACATGACAGAGCCTAAAAATTTTTCTATTAAAATATGTAACTTTGCTTTATTGTTTCCAAATCCAAAAAATTGTATTCTCTTACAATAACACAATAAAAGGATTATATGAAAAATATATACTCTCTGTGTGAAACACAGACCCTCATTAATATACTTAAGAGCATGCTTCTCAGGATTTGAGGTAAAAATGTGTCTATCGTTATTTACTTTTCAATATTCAATAGGGCTTATTCGATCTACGTCATCAATGTTCGCGGCGGCCATATTGTTGACATAAAACTGTCAGTCTGTCAATTGACAAGCGAGGCAGCGTGGGTATTATGCATGGTATTATCGGTGTATTTTTTTTAAAACCACGCGATGGTGTGTGGTGTAATACACGGATGTTCTAACAACAGCAAAAAGAACTCCGGAATTAGTTTTTATGCGATACCGACTGTCAGAAAACATGAAAGGAGACAGAGGAGTTGAACCAGCGAAGGAGAGACTCCCAACACAGCAAAGTCTGTCCCCATCATTTTACCCCAGGTACCGTTAGGGATATATGCTCACAGCAAAGTCTGTCCCCATAATTTGATCACATATGGTTAGCTGTAAGCAGTGGCTGAAACTGCTCTTTCAAATAAGCTGCCATACATTGAGACAGTTATTAAATTAGTATTAATAACTATATGAACATAATAATAGGTCTGGCATTGATACTAGGTAGGGAATTAAGGGCCGTTCACATAGTTTTGAAAATTGTTTTATATTAAACAGAATAGCGGAGCTCACACCAAAACTATAACAAAACAGATACAATGAACGACATCATTGGGATCACTTTCTGAGCGATTTATCCCACCTGATGAAGGATAAACCATTGATAGCATTAAAATCTATTTGAACTTCAAGTGCACGGCCACTTAAAATAACAGTGAAGCTCATTGTTGAGGTCTAAAACATTAGATTACCTCCAGTTGCTGTGAAAATTGACTACGTAATGCTTTTTAATCTATTACATTAACTAACTGTTATGCCAAAAGGTAAGAGATTACACAAACTATTAGATTCACTGTTTAGAGTTACTCGAAACGCAGCGTGTTGAGGACATCTGCAAAAGTTTTTATTACAAGCAATATTAAAGGCAAGTGATTTGCGCGAGTGCCGTGAGCGAATTAGCATAAACGTATTGTTTGGTGATGTGGACGATGATATAGTTATCGTTATAGTTATCGTTATAATGTGAACGGCCCTTCAGTGCTTGTATGATGAATGCGGATACTGTATGAACGATATAGTTATAAATATCCGGATAAGTTACGGATGGCAATAAGGACGGATCTTTACTTAAGGCTATTGGGTCTATATGATATTGTTCCACAATAATCAAGCTCATCTTCTCTTAATACAGACGAGATTAAGGCATTAGGCTACTGCTCCCCTCGACTCAAATCTACGTGCGGCTAGCGGCAGGACAGATGTCATGTCAACAAGATGGCCGCGGCTAGCGACTTCTGGTGTTTGCGAATAAGCCCTATACTAATTTTATGTTAAATTAATTGTAAAATGAAAAAAATAATTTTAGCCAGCAGATGGCAGAAGGTCATCTTCTGCCATCTGCTGGCTAAAATTATTATTTATTATTTAAAGGGGTCATATCGTGAAAATGTTAGCATTGCCACTTTGTAGGTGTGAGCAAAAATAGGTAATTGAAATTTGGCTTTCCTTATGATGTCATAAGGATATCTTATTAGATAAATACCGCCCACTTAATGTGCACTATCCAACCACAGCACTGCCATTTTGTACAGAGAGAAAGAAAGAGAGACAAAATAATTGACTGCACAGTTGAGTTTGAATTGCATTAACCGCCGTCGTTGTGATCGGTGTTTGCATTTTATCAGCTCATTTGCATTTTAAAAGACACACCCAAAACAACACGTTTTTGCTCAAACCTACAAAGTGGCAATGCTAACATTTTCACGATATGACCCCTTTAAAATGTATACTCAATAAAATTGTGTTCACAGGTTTCATCAATGGATGCATGATTTAACTTTATGAAGTCAGTATTATTATGTTAAAATAACATTTCGTCAATCATTCTGACGGTAAACGTTTTAACAGTCATGTGACATTCGAACATAGGATAACTCTTGAACTCTTGAAGGACACCAAGCATATGGAGATTGGTCATTTATTTCAAAGTCTTATTTCCTAACCCTGCCATTTCTGCTTCTGTGTGTAAATGCATGTATGTGTTTTAGCTTATTCTTCATCATTGCTGTGTTATAGATTAGCCATGTGAGACCTAAATCTCTATATCAGAGCATCGTAGAGAAATTGTGGTGGGCTGTTTTGTCTCATGCTAACAATTTTTGAAACATTTTGTGTGGCAAATCTTGCCATGGCATGCACCACATCATATTCTCGTCAGAAAATATACCTAATTGGTAACATGTTAGTATTCCAGATTCTAAGTAGATTTGATAACAATGCAGCAAATCTACACAGGCATGCCCTTAAAGGTCCTAAAGGGGTCATATAATGATATTTTTTTAAGTGAGTGTGAATGTGAAGTGTTACCTCAAAATATTCCACAGATCATTTATTATAGCATGTTAAAATTGACACTTTGTAGACCTGAGCAAAAGTATGCCGTTTTGGGTGTTTCCTTTAAAATGCAAATGAGCGGATGAAATGCAAATTGATCACAATAATGGTGGTTTGTTGTAATTGAAACTCAATTGTGCTGTCAATTATTTTTTTCCTTCTTTCTCTCGCACTAAATGGCAGTGCTGTGGTTGGATAGCGCAGATAAAGGGGGCAGTATTATTGTAATTCGCTTTGCTACCTACCTCACAAAACAGGCAAAAGTTGAACGACGTAAATTTTTACATGTTTACAGAGAATGGTTTCCCCAAACAAAGTTACTGGGTTGATCTGTTTCACATTTTCTAGGTTGATAGTAGGACTGGGGACCCAATTATAGCACTTAAACATGGAAAAGTCAGATTTTCATTCTATGACCCCTTTAAGGTCCCAAATCGCTTGAACCCCGGTAATCGCTGCTTGCAGCTATATTTATTTTTATTTTTCCACGCTAAAACGCGTTGCCCAGCCCAAACCGTAAGTCGTAGAAACTTGCCACTTGGTCAACTGGTTGTATATTAGCAGGCTACTCAGATACAGTGAACCAGCCCAATCGGCCCATAGGTGGCGCTATAGCAATGCCCGACGCGTTGGGGCTCATAACTCCTAAACCGGACATCATACACTCAAGTGTTTGGTATCATTGTAATCCCTTGCTCCAAACTTAAAAAATGTATATCTCCGATTTCATTTCCGGTATGCAAATTTTTTCGCTAATTTGCATAATATACATTTCAAGCCAAAATGAACTAGTCCTTGGTTTTTCGCCCGATCGGAACCGTTTAAATGCAGGAGAAATCTGTGGAGTGAGTAGGTAAATAATTATCGAACAGAAGTTGAAATTTCGCTTTAGGGTCACTAAGGGGCGCCAAAACTCCATACAGGAAGTAGCCTACCATCACTGAAATGGCTATAACTGGTGAACGGTTTGAGATATCTTAACAAGGTTTGGTACACATGTGTACCAGCTCACTGTGGTGTCACAGTACAAAAGATGCCGATTTTGGCCACTAGGTGGCGCTACAATAGGCTTGAGTTCGGAAATGGCTATTATTACACAACCGTTAGCCTGATACACTTAATATTTGGTATGGTGTGTCTTTGTGCAATGTACCATGAGGGTCTAGAAGGACATTGGCATATCTCCAAAAACATGGTCGTCATCAGCCAAGGAAGGTTGAGGACTGATTTGACAGGGTTAACGGAGGTCGATCGGAACGAAACGCACTGTGTTTCTTTGTGTACTGCTCCTGAAGGCTTGTGAGAATTATGGTGTCATTTGGCCACTAGGGGGGCATTATATCATATTTTGGTGCCTGTATCACGTGACGTTTGACATACACACACAAACATGACATCATATGATAGATCGTCTCATGACGAAAAACTTTGCCTCTTGAAGCATTGCTGTCAATCAAACGGTTCATTAGTTATTGACGATAACATTCAAACATACTTTTGCGAACTAGTCCTAGGTTTTTCGCCCGATCCGAACCTAACCAAGGCTGATTGATTCTGTGGAGTGTGAATATGAATAATTATCAAAAAAAGTTGACATTTGTATTCAAACACGCAAGGAGTGGCCAAAAACCGGACTGGGCGGAGCTTAAAACATTTAAACGGCCATAACTCGAGAGGCGTTTGAGATATCATCATGGGGCTTGAATCATATGTGTAGGCCATCGGTCTAAGGTCGTGATATAAACAGCTCGCCGATCGGACACTAGATGGCGCTATAACTGGGAAAATGGCACTAAATACTGTGATTATGCAATGGTTACAACTTTCATGCCTATAACTTTATCTGTGGTGAAGAGATTTTCATGGGAGTTGTTTTTTTAGTATCCTGAATTGTTTCCGAGTCCTACGATACCAAACATACCAGGTTTTGCCTTACGGTTAGTTCTGCACTGAAAAAACAGTGCTTACAAAACATGCGTGAATAACTCCGCGAGGGTTATTCCGATCGACTCGAAAACGCCATAGGAAGAACATTACATTACCTTCTGAACAAAAAACTCCATTGGTGTTATGTTAAAATTTCCATCAGAAATGGCCGAAAATTGCAAAAAACAAAAAATTACATTCAATTTTTGTGTTTTCTACACATAAATGGTTATAACTCCGCAATGAAATGACATTTTTTCACCAGATTTGACACGCTGATGTCTCATCAGAGTCTGAGGCAATACCCAAAAAATAATATGCCTGCATGACTAGATGGCCTCATAATTGAACAAAACCTGTGACATTGACTATTTTTTCAATAAACTAAAGTGTTTAGCCATGATACTAGCTAAATGTAACAAAGTCATGACCTGACGTTGCATGCACAATTTTTTCGTAGCGCCACGCTGTGGTTATTTGTTATTTTCACTTAACAGTGAGTAGAGAGCGGAGAGATTTCAGTGAATGAGTGCCGCTTTTTTGTTGATAACTAATGTATTTAAGGTTGTATCTTCGCCAAACGTATGCGTAATGACATGGTACTTGACAATTTTCATGGCAGTCAGGACCTGAGGGAGCCTGCAGTTTCGTCGCAGTGCCACCTAGTGGTTGGACACATATTTTACACGCCTACAACCTTGGCTGCAGTCACCATATTTTCATGGGACTTTTTTCACAGGAGTCGTGAATTGTTGCAGAGTCCAAAGATACAAAACATGCCAGGTTTTGCCTTATGCTTAGTCCTGGAGTTATCAGAACACAATTCAGAAGGACATTAAATAAGTCAAGCATAATCTTTCCAGCTGTGTTTGCTGTCCACTGTAGGTCCTTGCGGTCTGCTGTGCTGCTGTGTGTGTGTGTTATGTGCACGTGTGCAGTCCGTTTGCACCATTGCACCATACCACGACTCCATGGCCTTGTAGTTCAACTAAACACGGCCATTTCTGAATTGTATGTTACGGTATAAATCTGAACATGTTTGTCCTATAGGTGCACCTGTGTGTAAGCATACATAGTCTGTATGATCCGTTTTTGACCATCTCTTTCGTTTTTCTGGAGCGAGGTGGTCTCTCATTCATTGTGGCTGTGTTTGGGTGTAACTCCTCAGCCTGGTCAGCGACGTCTGACGTTTTTGATGTGCTTTTATGCTCGAAACCCGGCAATTGCTGCTTGCAGCTATATTTAGGGTTTCGAGCACGAAGTGCTGAAAACCTATTGTATTTGTCTGTTTTATTATTATTAGGGTTTCGAGCACGAAGTGCTGAAAACCTATTGTATTTGTCTGTTTTATTATTATTATTAAGGTTTCGAGCACGAAGTGCTGAAAACCTATTGTATTTGTACTGATTTTTTAGGGTTTCGAGCACGAAGTGCTGAAAACCTATTGTATTTGTCTGTTTTATTATTATTATTATTATTATTATTATTATTATTATTATTATTATTATTTTTCCGCCATAAAACGCGTCGCCCAGCACAAACCGTAAGTCGTAGAAACTTGCCACTTGGTGAACTGGTTGTATATCAGCTCGCTACTCAGATACAGTGAATCAGCCAAATCGGCCCATAGGTGGCGCTATAGCAATGCCCGACGCGTTGGGGCTCATAACTCCTAAACCGGACATCAGACACTCAAGTATTTGGTACCATTATAATCCCTGTCTCCAAACTTAAAAAATGTATATCTCCGATTTCATTTCCGGTATGCAAATTTTTCGCTAATTTGCATAATATGCATTTCTAGCCAAAATGAACTAGTCCTAGGTTTTTCGCCCGATCGGAATCGTTCCAACGCAGGAGAAATCTGTGGAGTGAGTAGGTAAATAATTATCGAACAGAATTTGAAATTTCGCTTCAGGGTCACTAAGGGGCGCCAAAACTCCATACAGGAAGTAGCCTATCGTCACTGAAATGGATATAACTCGTGAACGGTTTGAGATATCTTAACGAGGTTTGGTACACATGTGTACCAGCTCAGTCCGGTGTGACAGTAAAAAAGATGCAGATTTTGGCCACTAGGTGGCGCTATAACAGGCTTTAGCTTGGGAATGGCTATTACTACACAACCGTTAGCCCGATACACTTAATATTTGCTATGGTGTGTCTTTGTGCAATGTACCATGAGGGTCTGGAAGGACATTGGCGTATCTCCAAAAACATGGCCGTCATCGGCCAATGAAAGTTGAGGACTGATTTGACAGGGTTAACAAGGTCGATCGGAACGAAACGCACTGTGCTTCTTCATGTACTGCTCATGAAGGTCTGTAAGAATTACGGTGTCATTTGGCCACTAGGGGGCGTAATACCATATTTCGGTGCCTGTATCACGTGACGTTTCACATACACACACAAACATGACATCATATGATAGATCTGCCCATGGTGAACAACTTTGCCTCTTGAAGCATTGCTGTCAATCAAACGGTTCGTGAGTTATTGGTGATAACCTTCAAATCCTACTTTTGCGAACTACTCCTAGTTTTTTTGCCCGATCGGAATCGTTCCAATGCAGGAGAAATCTGTGGAGTGAGTAGGTAAATAATTATCGAACAGATTTTGAAATTTCGCTTCAGGGTCACTAAGGGGCGCCAAAGCTCCATACAGGAAGTAGCCTATCGTCACTAAAAGGCATATAACTCGTGAACCGTTTGAGATATCTTAACGAGGTTTTGTACACATATGAACCAGCTCACTCCGGGATCACAGTAAAAAAGATGCGGATTTTGGCCACTAGGTGGCGCTGTAACAGGCTTGAGATCGGGAATGGCTATTACTACACAACCGTTAGCCCGATACACTTAATATTTTGTATTGTATGTCTTTGTGCAATGTACCATGATGGTCTAGAAGGACATTGGCGTATTTTCAAAAACATGTCCGTCATCAGCCAATGAAGGTTGAGGACTAAATTGACAGGGTTAACAAAGGTCGATCGGAACGAAACGCAATGTGCTTCTTCGTGTACTGCTCCTGAAGGTCTGTAAGAATTAAGGTGTCATTTGGCCACTAGGGGGCGTAATAACATATTTCGGTGCCTGTATCACGTGACGTTTGACATACACACACAAACATGACATCATATGATAGATCTGCCCATGGTGAACAACTTTCCTCTTGAAGCGTTGCTGTCAATCAAACGGTTTGTGAGTTATTGGTGATAACTCCTATAGGTCCTATAGGTGCACGTGTGTCTAAGCATACATAGTCTGTATGAACCGTTTCTAACCATCTCTTTCGTTTTTGTGGATGCTGGATCAGCCTGGTCGACGACGTGTGACATCTTTGACGTGCCTTAATGCTCGAAACCCGGCAAATGCTGCTTGCAGCTTTAATTAGGGTTTCGAGCACGAAGTGCTGAAAACCTATTGTATTTGTCTGTTTTATTATTATTATTTTTCCACGGTAAAACGCGTTGCCCAGCCCAAACCGTAAGTCGTAGAAACTTGCCACTTGGTCAACTGGTTGTATATTAGCAGGCTACTCAGATACAGTGAATCAGCCAAATCGGCCCATAGGTGGCGCTATAGCAATGCCCGACGCGTTGGTGCTCATAACTCCTAAACCGGACATCAGACAGTCAAGTGTTTGGTATCATTGTAATCCCTGGTTCCAAACTTAAAAAATGTATATCTCCGATTTTATTTCCGTCATAAAATTTTTTCTGTATTTTCGATTTTGTCGAAAAAAATAAAAACGAACTAGTCCTAGGTTTTTCGCTCGATCAGAATCATTCCAGTGCTAAAATGTTCCATGGAGTTCGAATATCAATAATTATTAAAAAAAAGTTGAATTTTCGACTCACGGTCGATATGCCAAGCCCAAACGTCTGAAGTGTGCGCAGCCAATTGGACTTTTTTGGCTATAACTGGGGACAGAAATGAAGTATCGACACGACACTTGGTATTTGTGATGACAGTCATGGCCTGAGGTTGCGTGCCTCGTTTCGTCACAGCGCCACCTAGTGGTCAGACAAATCATGTAAATGCTTATAACTTAGGCTGAGTTTGACGTATTTTCATGGGACTTTTTTACTAAGAGTTTTGAATTGTTGCCGAGTCCAACGATACCAAACATGCCAGGTTTCGCCTTACGGTTAGCCCTGCACAGCAAAATAGCGCTTAAAAAACATGCGCGAATAACTCCGCGAGGGTTATTCCGATCGACTCGAAATAACCATAGGAAGAAATTAACTTGAACTTCTGAACAAAAAGTTCCATTGGTGTTATGTTAAAATTTCCATCAGAAATGGCCGAAAATTGCAAAAAACGAAAAATTACATTCATTTTTTGTGTTTTTTAGATATAAATGCTTATAACTCTGCAACGAAATGACATTTTTTTACCAGATTTGATACGCTGATGTCTGAGCAGAGTCTGAGGCAATACAAAAAAAATGGTATGCCTGCACCACTAGTTGGCCTCATAATTGAACAAAACCTTTGACATTGAGTAAGCCTAATGGTCATACAACTGTTTCTTTACTAAACTAAAGTGAATAGCCGTGATACTAGCTAGATGTAACACAGTCGTGACCTGAGGTTGCATGCACGAGTCTGTCATAGCGCCACCTAGTGGTTATTTGTTTTTTTTCACTTAAAAATTCTGCAACCGTACATCTAAAATCATGAGTCATCATGGATAATGTCTTTCATGGCTTTGAGTATAATCATTGGTGGATTGCAATTCAGTCACTAGCAACCAATGAGAATACCCTAGCAACCATTTAACAAGAGCTGTATCTCTGTATCAGAACATCGTAGAGACATGGGGTTCGGCTCTTTTGACTCATTAACACTATTTTAACATTTTGTGACCCAAGTTTTACCACTGCAAGCACCACAAACATTTCCTTCAGTGTTCTGTTTGTCAATGTTCCGTGAGAAGAGAGGGAGACATTTCACTGAATGATAAGACCTTTTTTTGCTGACAACTTTGAACACGTGTGTCTGGTAGCTGCGAATGACTTCACATTAAGGAAGTGACATGTTTGTCTCATAGGTGCACGCGTGTTTAAGCATACATAGTCTGTATGAACCGTTTCTGACCATCTCTTTTGTTTTTGTGGATGCTGGATCAGCCTGGTCAACGATGTCTGACGTCTTTGACGTGCATATTTTTCCACGGTAAAACGCGTCGCCCAGCCCAAACCGTAAGTCGTAGAAACTTGCCACTTGGTCAACTGGTTGTATATTAGCAGGCTACTCAGATACAGTGAATCAGCCAAATCGGCCCATAGGTGGCGCTATAGCAATGCCCGACGCGTTGGGCCTCATAACTCCTAAACCGGACATCAGACACTCAAGTGTTTGGTATCATTGTAATCCCTGGTTCCAAACTTAAAAAATGTATATCTCCGATTTCATTTCCGTCATTAAAAATTTTCCGCTATTTTCGATTTTGTCGAAAAAAATAAAAACTAACTAGTCCTAGGTTTTTGACCCGATCGGAATCATTCCAGTGCTAAAATGTTCCTTGGAGTTCGAATATCAATAATTATTAAAAAAAGTTGAACTTTCGAATCACGGTCAACATGCCACGCCCAAACGTCTGAAGTGTGCGCAGCCACTAGGATTTTATTGGCTATAACTGTGGACAGGAATAAAGTATCAACACGACACTTGGTATTTGTGATGACTTGTGATGTCATGGCCTGAGGTTGCATGCATCGTTTCGTCACAGCGCCACCTAGTGGTCAGACGAATCATTTAAATGCTTATAACTTAGGCTAAGTTTGACGTATTTTCATGGGACTTTTTTACTAAGAGTTTTGAATTGTTGCCGAGTCCAACGATACCAAACATGCCAGGTTTCGCCTTACGGTTAGCCCTGCGCAGCAAAATAGCGCTTAAAAAACATGCGCGAATAACTCCGCGAGGGTTATTCTGATCGACTCGAAACAACCATAGGAAGAAATTAACTTTACCTTCTGAACAAAAAGTTCTATTGGTGTTATGTTAAAATTTCCATCAGAAATGGCCGAAAATTGCAAAAAACGAAAAATTACATTCATTTTTTGTGTTTTTTAGATATAAATGCTTATAACTCTGCAACGAAATGACATTTTTTCACCAAATTTGATATGCTGACGTCTGAGCAGAGTCTGAGGCAATACAAAAAAAATGGTATGCCTGCACCACTAGTTGGCCTCATAATTGAACAAAACCTTTGACATTGAGTAAGCCCAATGGTCATACAACTGTTGACTGTTGACAACTGTACTAAACTAAAGTGAATAGCCGTGATACTAGCTAGATGTAACACAGTCATGACCTGAGGTTGCATGCACGAGTCTGTCATAGCGCCACCTAGTGGTTATTTGTTTTTTCACTTAAAAATTCTGCAACCGTACATCTAAAATCATGAGTCATCATGGATTATGTCTTTCATGGCTTTGAGTATAATCATTGGTGGATTGCAATTCACTCCCTAGCAACCAATGAGAATACCCTAGCAACCATTTAACAAGAGCTGTATCTCTGTATCAGAACATTGTAGAGACATGGGGTTCGGCTCTTTTGACTCATTAACACTATTTTAACATTTTGTGACCCAAGTTTTGCCACTGCAAGCATCACAAACATTTCCTTCAGTGTTCTGTTTGTCAATGTTCCGTGAGAAGAGAGGGAGACATTTCACTGAATGATAGCACCTTTTTTGCTGACAACTTTGAACACGTGTGTCTGGTAGCTGCGAATGACTTCACATTAAGGACGTGACATGTTTGTCTTATAAGCATACATAGTCTGTGTGAACCGTTTCTTACCACCTCTTTTGTTTTTGTGGATGCTGGATCAGCCTGGTCGGCGATGTCTGACGTCTTTGACGTGCTTTAATGCTCGAAACCCGGTAAATGCTGCTTGCAGCTTTAA
The DNA here is from genome assembly GCF_027580225.2 of Misgurnus anguillicaudatus. Lineage (NCBI taxonomy): Eukaryota > Metazoa > Chordata > Actinopteri > Cypriniformes > Cobitidae > Misgurnus > Misgurnus anguillicaudatus. The sequence continues at coordinate 16,924,977 of NC_073341.2, forward strand.
TATTTTTATTATTTTTCTTCTGCCGTAAAACGGATCGTGCAGACCAAACCGTAAGGCCTAGAGACTTGAGACTTGGCCAAATGATAGGTCTCACTCGTGCGCGAACTTGACAGAGTATGAACCCAATCGGCCTATGGGGGGCGCTACAGCGATGGCAAACACGTTTATGCTCATCACTCCCACAATTCTTTTCCAAATGTCAAGTGTCCTATATCCCTGGATTCCTTGCATCAAGACGAACAAAATGTATATCTCCGATTTCATTTCCGTCATGAAAAATTTTCCGCTATTTTCGATTTTGTCTAAAAAAATAAAAACGAACTAGTCCTAGGTTTTTTGCCCGATCGGAATCATTCCAGTGCTAAAATGTTCCTTGGAGTTTAAATATCAATAATTATTAAAAAAAAAGTTGAACTTTCGACCCACGGTCAACATGCCACGCCCAAACGTCTGTAGTGTGCGCAGCCATTTGGACTTTATAGGCTATAACTGGGAACAGGAATGAAGTATCAACACGACACTTGGTACTTGTGATGAGAGTCAGAGCCTGAGGTTTCATGCATCGTTTCGTCACAGCGCCACCTAGTGGTCAGACGAATCTAATAATGCTTATAACTAAGGCTGAGTTTAACGTATTTTCATGGGACTTTTTTCCTTAGAGTTTTGAATTGTTGCCGAGTCCAACGATACCAAACATGCCAGTTTTCGCCTAACGGTTAGCCCTGCACAGCAAAATAGCGCTTAAAAAACACGCGCGAATAACTCCGCGAGGGTTATTCTGATCGACTCGAAACAACCATAGGAAGAAATTAACTTTACCTTCTGAACAAAAAACTCTATTGGCGTTATGTTAAAATTTCCATCAGAAATGGCCGAAAATTGCAAAAAACGAAAAATTACCTCCAAATTTGGTGTTTTTTACACATAAATGGTTATAAGTCTGCAACGAAATAACATTTTTTCACCAAATTTGATACGATGATGTCTGAGCAGAGTCTGAGGCAATACAAAAAAAAAATGTATGCCTGTACCACTAGTTGGCCTCATAATTGAACAAAATCTTTGACATTGAGTGAGCCCAATGGTCATACAACTGTTTCTTCACTATACTAAACTGAATAGCCGTAATTCTAGCTACAAGTAACACAGTCATGACCTGAGGTTGCATGCACGAGTCTGTCATAGCGCCACCTAGTGGTTATTTGTTTTTTTCACTTAAAAATACTGCAAAATTACATCTAAAATCATGAGTCATCATGGATTATGTCTTTCGTGGCTTTGAGTATAATCATTGGTGGATTGCAATTCACTCCCTAGCAACCAATGAGAATACCCTAGCAACCATTTAACAAGAGCTGTATCTCTGTTTCAGAACATCGTAGAGACATGGGGTTCGGCTCTTTTGACTCATTAACACTATTTTAACATTTTGTGACCCAAGTTTTGCCACTGCAAGCACCACTTTCACTGAATGATAACACCTTTTTTGCTGACGACTTAGAACACGTGTGTCTGGTAGCTGCGAATGACTTCACATTAAGGACGTGACATGTTTGTCCTATAGGTGCACGTGTGTTTAAGCATACAAAGTCTGTATGAACCGTTTCTGACCACCTCTTTTGTTTTTGTGGATGCTGGATCAGCCTGGTCGACGATGTCTGACGTATTTGACGTGCTTTAATGCTCGAAACCCGGTAAATGCTGCTTGCAGCTTTAATTATTATTATTAGGGTTTCGAGCACGAAGTGCTGAAAACCTATTGTATTTGTCTGTTTTATTATTATTATTATTATTATTATTATTATTATTATTATTATTATTTTTCCGCCATAAAACGCGTCGCCCAGCACAAACCGTAAGTCGTAGAAACTTGCCACTCGGTCAACTGGTTGTATATCAGCTCGCTACTCAGATACAGTGAATCAGCCAAATCGGCCCATAGGTGGCGCTATAGCAATGCCCGACGCGTTGGGGCTCATAACTCCTAAACCGGACATCAGACACTCAAGTATTTGGTACCATTGTAATCCCTGGCTCCAAACTTAAAAAATGTATATCTCCGATTTCATTTCCGGTATGCAAATTTTTCGCTAATTTGCATAATATGCATTTCTAGCCAAAATGAACTAGTCCTAGGTTTTTCGCCCGATCGGAATCGTTCCAACGCAGGAGAAATCTGTGGAGTGAGTAGGTAAATAATTATCGAACAGAATTAGAAATTTCGCTTCAGGGTCACTAAGGGGCGCCAAAACTCCATACAGGAAGTAGCCTATCATCACTGAAATGGCTATAACTCGTGAACGGTTTAAGATATATTAACGAGGTTTGGTACACATGTGTACCAGCTCACTCCGGTGTGACAGTAAAAAAGATGCAGATTTTGGCCACTAGGTGGCGCTATAACAGGCTTTAGCTCGGGAATGGCTATTACTACACAACCGTTAGCCCAATACACTTAATATTTGCTATGGTGTGTCTTTGTGCAATGTACCATGAGGGTCTGGAAGGACATTGGCGTATCTCCAAAAACATGGCCGTCATTGGCCAATGAAGGTTGAGGACTGATTTGACAGGGTTAACGAAGGTCGATCGGAACGAAACGCACTGTGCTTCTTCGTGTACTGCTCATGAAGGTCTGTAAGAATTACGGTGTCATTTGGCCACTAGGGGGCGTAATACCATATTTCGGTGCCTGTATCACGTGACGTTTGACATACACACACAAACATGACATCATATGATAGATCTGCCCATGGTGAACAACTTTACTTCTTGAAGCGTTGCTGTCAATCAAACGGTTCGTGAGTTATTGGTGATAACCTTCAAATCCTACTTTTGCGAACTACTCCTAGGTTTTTTACCCGATCGGAATCGTTCCAATGCAGGAGAAATCTGTGGAGTGAGTAGGTAAATAATTATCGAACAGATTTTGAAATTTCGCTTCAGGGTCACTAAGGGGCGCCAAAGCTCCATACAGGAAGTAGCCTATCGTCACTAAAATGGATATAACTCGTGAACCGTTTGAGATATCTTAACGAGGTTTTGTACACATATGTAACAGCTCACTCCGGGGACACAGTAAAAAAGATGCGGATTTTGGCCACTAGGTGGCGCTATAACAGGCTTGAGCTCGGAAATGGCTATTACTACACAATCGTTTTCCCGATACTCTCAATATTTGGTATGGTGTGTCTTTGTGCAATGTACCATGAGGATCTGGAAGGACATTGGCGTATCTCCAAAAACATGGCCGTCATCGGCCAATGAAGGTTGAGGACTGATTTGACAGGGTTAACGAAGGTCGATCGGAACGAAACGCACTGTGCTGCTTTGTGTACTGCTCATGAAGGTCTGTAAGAATTACGGTGTCATTTGGCCACTAGGGGGCATATTTCGGTGCCCTGTATCACGTGACGTTTGACATACACACACAAACATGACATCATATGATAGATCTGCCCATGGTGAACAACTTATCCTCTTGAAGCGTTGCTGTCAATTAAATGGTTCTCGCGTTATTTGTGATAACCTTCAAAACCTACTTTTGCTAACTAGTCCTAGGTTTTTCACCCGATCGGAACCTAACCAAGGCTGATTGATTCTGTGGAGTGTGACTATAAATAGTTATCAAAAAAAAGTTGAAATTTGTATTCATCCACGAAAGGAGTGGCCAAAAATATAAATGGGCGGAGCTTAGTAAATTTAAATGGCCATAACTCGAGAGGGGTTTGAGATATTCACGGGGCTTGAATAGTATGTGAAGGCCATCGACCTGAGGTTGTGAAATAAAATGCTTGCCGATCGGACAAAAGGTGGCACTATAACGGGAAAGATGGCATTAAATACTGTGATTATCCAATGGTTACACTTTATAAGCCTATAACTTCATCTGTGATCAACGAATTTCCATGGGAGTTGTTTTTATATGATCCTGAATTGTTTTTGAATCCTACGATACCAAGCATGCCAGGTTTCGAATTACGGTTCGACCAGAACTACGTTTTACCACATAAAAAACAATCACTAATAGCTTCGTAACTGTAACTCCTATCGATTCGAAAACACCATAGGAAGAAAAATGCAATAGCTTCTGAACAAAATCTTTATTGGCGTTATATTAAAATCTCCATCAGAAATGGCTGAAAATTGTGAAAAACCAAAAAAGTCCTATAGGTGCACATGTGTTTAAGCATACATAGTCTGTATGAACCGTTTCTGACCATCTCTTTCGTTTTTGTGGATGCTGGATCAGCCTGGTTGACGACGTGTGACGTCTTTGACGTGCCTTAATGCTCGAAACCCGGCAAATGCTGCTTGCAGCTTTAATTATTATTATTATTATTATTATTTTTCCGCCATAAAACACGTCGCCCAGCACAAACCGTAAGTCGTAGAAACTTGCCACTTGGTCAACTGGTTGTATATCAGCTCGCTACTCAGATACAGTGAATCAGCCAAATCGGCCCATAGGTGGCGCTATAGCAATGCCCGACGCGTTGGGGCTCATTACTCTTAAACCGGACATCAGACACTCAAGTGTTTGGTGTCATTGTAATCCTTGGCTCCAAACTTAAAAAATGTATATCTCCGATTTCATTTCTGGTATGCAAATTTTTCGCTAATTTGCATATTATACATTTCAAGCCAAAATGAACTAGTCCTAGGTTTTTCACCCGATCGGAACCGTTCCAATGCAGGAGCAATATGTGGAGTGAGTAGGTAAATAATTATCGAACAGATTTTGAAATTTCGCTTCAGGGTCACTAAGGGGCGCCAAAACTCCATACAGGAAGTAGCCTATCGTCAGTGAAATGGCTATAACTCGTGAACGGTTTGAGATATCTAAACGAGGTTCGGTACACATATGTACCAGCTCACTCCAGGGTCACAGTAAAAAAGATGCGGATTTTGGCCACTAGGTGGCGCTAAAACAGGCTTGAGCTCGGGAATGGCTATTACTACACAACCGTTAGCCTGATACACTTAATATTTGGTATGGTGTGTCTTTGTGCAATGTACCATGAGGTTCTGTAAGGACATTGGCGTATCTCCAAAAACATGGGCGTCATTGGCCAATGAAGGTTGAGGACCGATTTGACAGGGTTAACGAAGGTTGATCGGAACGAAACGCACTGTGCTTCTTTGTGTACTGCTCCTGAAGGTCTGTAAGAATTACGGTGTCATTTGGCCACTGGGGGGCGTAATACCATATTTCGAAGCGTGTATCACGTGACGTTTGAAATACACACACAAACATGACATCATATGATAGATCTGCCCCTGGTGAACAACATTGCCTATTGAAGCGTTGCTGTCAATCAAACAGTTCGTGAGTTATTGGCGATAACCTTCAAAACCTACTTTTGCGAACTAGTCCTTGGTTTTTTGCCCGATCTGAACCTAACCAAGGTTGATTGATTCTGTGGAGTGTGAATATGCATAATTATCAAAAAAAGGTTGACATTTGTATTCAAACATGCAAGGAGTGGCCAAGAACCGAACTGGGCGGAGCTTAAAACATTTAAACGGCCATAACTCGAGAGGCGTTTGAGATATCATCATGGGGCTTGAATCATATGTGTAGGCCATCGGTCTAAGGTCGTGATATAAAAAGCTCGCCGATCAGACACTAGATGGCGCTATAACTGGGAAAATGGCACTAAATACTGTGATTATGCAATGGTTACAACTTTCATGCCTATAACTTTATCTGTGGTGAAGAGATTTTCATGGGAGTTGTTTTTTTAGCATCCTGAATTGTTTCCGAGTCCTACGATACCAATCATGCCAGATTTCGCCTTACCGTTAGTTCTGCACAGCAAAAATAGAGCTTACAAAACACGCGCGAATAACTCCGTGAGGGTTATTCCGATCGACTCGAAACGACCATAGGAAGAAATTAACTTTACCTTCTGAACAAAAAACTCTATTGGCGTTATGTTAAAATTTCCATGAGAAATGGCCAAAAATTGCAAAAAACGAAAAATTATCTCCAAATTATATGTTTTTTACACATAAATGGTTATAACTCCGCAACGAAATGACATTTTTTTACCAGATTTGATACGCTGATGTCTGAGCAGAGTCTGAGGCAATAAAAAAAATTGTTTGCCTACACCACTAGTTGGCCTCATAATTGAACAAAACCTTTGACATTGAGTGAGCCCAATGGTCATACAATTGTTTCTTCACTAAAATAAAGTGAATAGCCTTGATTCTAGCTACATGTAACACAGTCATGACCCGAGGTTGCATGCACGAGTTTGTCATAGCGCCACCTAGTGGTTATTTGTTATTTTCACTTAAAAATAGTGCAACCTTACATCTAAAATCATGAGTCATCATAGATTGTGCCTTTCATGGCTTTGAGTATAATCATTGGTGGATTGCAGTTCACTCCCTAGCAACCAATGAGAATACCCTAGCAACCATTTAGCAAGAGCTGTATCTCTGTATCAGAACATCTTAGAGACATGGGTTCGGCTATTTTGACTCATTAACACGATTTTAACATTTTGTGACCCGAGTTTTGCCACTGCAAGCACCACAAACATTTCCTTCAGTGTTCTGTTTGTCAATGTTCCGTGAGAAGAGAGGGAGACATTTCACTGAATGATAGCACCTTTTTTTGATGACAACTATGAACACGTGTGTCTGGTAGCTTACTTTTCATCAATTATTTTGTACAATGCAGCAAATCTACACAGGCATGCCCTTAAAGCTCTTAAGGTCCCAAATCGCTTGAACACAAGCGAATGACTTCACATTAAGCAAGTGACATGTTTTTCCTATAGGTGCACGTGTGTTTAAGCATACATAGTCTGTATGAACTGTTTCTGACCATCTCTTTCGTTTTTATGGATGCTGGATCAGCCTGGTCGACGACGTCTGACATCTTTGATGTGCTGTCCACTGTAGGTCTTTGCGGTCTGCTGCGCTGCTGTTTGTGTCGTATATGCACGTCTGCAGTCTGTTTGAACCATTGATGACCATACCATGACTCAATGGCCTTTTAGTTAAACTAAACACAGCCATTTCTGAAATGTATGTTTCCGTATAAATCTGAATAACTAATTCTCGTTAACAAATTATCCTTATTACTTCACATTAAGGACATTAAATGTTTGTCTTATAGGTGCACATGTGTGTAAGCATAAATAGTCTGTATGATCCGTTTTTGACCATCTCTTTTGTTTTTCTGGAGCGAGGTGGTCTATCATTCATTGTGTCTGAATTTGGGTGCAACTCCTCAGCCTGGTAAGCGACGTCTGACGTTTTTGACGTGCTTTAATGCTCGAAACCCGGCTATTGCTGCTTGCAGCTATATTTATTATTTATTATTTTTCCACGCTAAAACACATTGCCCAGCCCAAACCGTAAGTCGTAGAAACTTGCCACTTGGTCATCTGGTTGTATATTAGCAGGCTACTCAGATACAGTGAATCAGCCAAATCGGCCCATAGGTGGCGCTACAGCAATGCCCGACGTGTTGGGCCTCATAACTCCTAAACCGGATATCTGACACTCAAGTGTTTGGTATCATTGTAATCCCTGGCTCCAAACTTAAAAAATGTATATCTCCGATTTCATTTCCGGTATGCAAAATTTTCCGCTAATTTGCATAATATGCATTTCAAGCCAAAACGAACTAGTCCTAGGTTTTTCGCCCGATCGGAATCGTTCCAACGCAGGAGAAATCTGTGGAGTGAGTAGGTAAATAATTATCGAACAGAATTTGAAATTCCGCTTCAGGGTCACTAGGGGGCGCCAAAACTCCATACAGGAAGTAGCCTATCGTCACTGAAATGGCTATAACTCGTAAACGGTTTGAGATATCTTAACGAGGTTTGGTACACATATGTACCAGCTCACTCCTGGTTCACAGTAATAAAGATGCGAATTTTGGCCACTAGGTGGCGCTATAACAGGCTTGAGCTCGGGAATGGCTATTACTACACAACCGTTAGCCCGATACACTTAAAATTTGGTATGGTGTGTCTTTGTGCAATGTACCATGTGGGTCTAGAAGGAAATTGGCGTATCTCCAAAAAGATGGCCGTCATCGGCCAATGAATGTTGAGGACTGATTTGACAGGGTTAACGAAGGTCGATCGGAACAAAACACACTGTGCTTCTTCGTGTACTGCTCCTGAAGGCCTGTAAGAATTACGGTGTCATTTGGCCACTAGGGGGCGTAATACCGTATTTCGGTGCCTGTATCACGTGACGTTTGACATACACACACAAACATGACATCATATGATAGATCTGCTCATGGTGAACAACTTTGTCTCTTGAAGCGTTGCTGTCAATCAAATGGTTTGTGAGTTATTGGCGATAACGTTCAAACCTACTTTTGCGAACTAGTCCTAGGTTTTTCGCCCGATTTGAACCTAACCAAGGCAGATTGAATCTGTGGAGTGTGACTATAAATAATTATCAAAAAAAATTTGAAATTTACATTCAATCACGCAAGGAGTGGCCAAAAACCGAACTGGGCGGAGCTTAAAACATTTAAACGGCCAAAACTCGAGAGTCGTTTGAGATATCATCACGGGGCTTGAATCATATTTGTAGGCCATTGGTCTAAGGCCGTGATATAAAAAGCTCGCCGATCGGACACTAGATGGCACTATAACGGGGAAAATGGCACTAAATACTGTGATTATCCAATGGTTACAACTTTCACGCCTATAATTTTATCTGTGGTCAAGAGATTTTCATGGGAGTTGTTTTTTTATCATCCTGAATTGTTTCCAAGTCCTACGATACCAAACATACCAGGTTTTGCCTTACAGTTAGTTCTGTACTGCAAAAACTGTGCTTACAAAACATGCGTGAATAACTCCGCGAGGGTTATTCCGATCGACTCGAAAACACCATAGGAAGAAATTAACTTTACCTTCTGAACAAAAAACTCTATTGGCGTTATGCTAAAATTTCCATCAGAAATGGCCGAAAATTGCAAAAAACGAAAAATTACATTCATTTTTTGTGTTTTCTACACATAAATGGTTATAACTCCGCTATGAAATGACATTTTTCTACCAGATTTGATATGCTGATGTCTGAGCAGAGTCTGAGGCAATACAAAAAAAATTGTTTGCCTACACCAGTAGTTGGCCTCATAATTGAACAAAACCTTTGACATTGAGTAAGCCTAATGGTCATACAATTGTTTCTTCACTAAACTAAAGTGAATAGCCGTGATACTAGTTACATGTAACACAGTCATGACCCGAGGTTGCATGCACGAGTTTGACATAGCGCCACCTAGTGGTTATTTGTTATTTTCACTTAAAAATACTGCAACCTTACATCTAAAATCATGAGTCATCATGGATTGTGCCTTTCATGGCTTTGAGTATAATCATTGGTGGATTGCAGTTCACTCCATAGCAACCAATGAGAATACCCTAACAACCATTTAACAAGAGCTGTATCTCAGTATCAGAACATATTAGAGACATGGGGTTAGGCTATGACAACAACTATGAACAAGTGTGTCTGGTAGCTTACTTTTCATCATTTATTTTGTACAATGCAGCAAATCTACTCAGGCATTCCCTTAAAGGTCATAAGATCCCAAATCGCTTGAACCCAAGCGAATGACTTCACATTAAGCACGTGACATGTTTGTCCTATAGGTGCACGTGTGTTTAAGCATACATAGTCTGTATGAACTGTTTCTGACCATCTCTTTCGTTTTTGTGGATGCTGGATCAGCCTGGTCGACGACGTCTGACATCTTTGATGTGCTGTCCACTGTAAGTCTTTGCGGTCTGCTGCGCTGCTGTTTGTGTCGTATATGCACGTCCGTAGTCTGTTTGAACCATTGATGACCATACCACGACTCAATGGCCTTTTAGTTAAACTAAACACAGCCATTTCTGAATTGTATGTTTCCGTATAAATCTGAATAACTTATTCTTGTTAACAAATTATCCTTATAACTTCACATTAAGGACATTACATGTTTGTCTTATAGGTGCACATGTGTGTAAGCATAAATAGTCTGTATGATCCGTTTTTGACCATCTCTTTCGTTTTTCTGGAGCGAGGTGGTCTATCATTCACTGTGTCTGTATTCGGGTGCAACTCCTCAGCATGGTAATCGACGTCTGACGTTTTTGACGTGCTTTAATGCTCGAAACCCGGCAATTGCTGCTTGCAGCTATATTTAGGGTTTCGAGCACGAAGTGCTGAAAACCTATTGTATTTGTCTGTTTTATTATTATTATTATTATTATTATTATTATTATTTTTCCGCCATAAAACGCGTCGCCCAGCACAAACCGTAAGTCGTAGAAACTTGCCACTTGGTCAACTGGTTGTATATCGGCTCGCTACTCAGATACGGTGAATCAGCCAAATCGGCCCATAGGTGGCGCTATAGCAATGCCCGACGCGTTGGGGCTCATAACTCCTAAACCGGACATAAGACACTCAAGTATTTGGTACCATTGTAATCCCTGGCTCAAAACTTAAAAAATGTATATCTCCGATTTCATTTCCGGTATGCAATTTTTTCGCTAATTTGCATAATATGCATTTCTAGCCAAAATGAACTAGTCCTAGGTTTTTATCCCGATCGGAATCGTTCCAACGCAGGAGAAATCTGTGCAGTGAGTAGGTAAATAATTATCGAACAGAATTTGAAATTTCGCTTCAGGGTCACTTAGGGGCGCCAAAACTCCATACAGGAAGTAGCCTATCGTCACTGAAATGGATATAACTCGTGAACGGTTTGAGATATCTTAACGAGGTTTGGTACACATGTGTACCAGCTCACTCCGGTGTGACAGTAAAAAAGATGCAGATTTTGGCCACTAGGTGGCGCTATAACAGGCTTTAGCTCGGGAATGGCTATTACTACACAACCGTTAGCCCGATACACTTAATATTTGCTATGGTGTGTCTTTGTGCTATGTACCATGAGGGTCTGGAAGGACATTGGCGTATCTCCAAAAACATGGCCGTCATCGGCCAATGAAGGTTGAGGACCGATTTGACAGGGTTAACGAAGGTCGATCGGAACGAAACGCACTGTGCTTCTTCGTGTACTGCCCATGAAGGTCTGTAAGAATTACGGTGTCATTTGGCCACTAGGGGGCGTAATACCATATTTCGGTGCCTGTATCACGTGACGTTTGACATACACACAAACATGACATCATATGATAGATCTGCCCCTGGTGAACAACTTTGCCTATTGAAGCGTTGCTGTCAATCAAACGGTTCGTGAGTTATTGGCGATAACCTTCAAAACCTACTTTTGCGAACTAGTCCTAGGTTTTTCGCCCGATCCGAACCTAACCAAGGCTGATTGATTCTGTGGAGTGTGAATATGAATAATTATTAAAAAAAAGTTGACATTTGTATTCAAACACGCAAGGAGTGGCCAAGAACCGAACTGGGCGGAGCTTAAAACATTTAAACGGCCATAACTCGAGAGGCGTTTGAGATATCATCATGGGGCTTGAATCATATGTGTAGGCCATCGGTCTAAGGTCGTGATATAAAAAGCTCGCCGATCAGACACTAGATGGCGCTATAACTGGTAAAATGGCACTAAATACTGTGATTATGCAATTGTTACAACTTTCATGCCTATAACTTTATCTATGGTGAAGAGATTTTCATGGGAGTTGTTTTTTTAGCATCCTGAATTGTTTCCGAGTCCTACGATACTCATCATGCCAGATTTCGCCTTACCGTTAGTTCTGCACAGCAAAAATAGCGCTTACAAAACACGCGCGAATAACTCCGCGAGGGTTATTCCGATCGACTCGAAACGACCATACGAAGAAATTAACTTTACCTTCTGAACAAAAAACTCTATTGGCGTTATGTTAAAATTTCCATCAGAAATGGCCAAAAATTGCAAAAAACGAAAAATTATCTCCAAATTATATGTTTTTTACACATAAATGGTTATAACTCCGCAATGAAATGACATTTTTTTACCAGATTTGATACGCTGATGTCTGAGCAGAGTCTGAGGCAATACAAAAAAAATTGTATGCCTGCACCACTAGTTGGCCTCATAATTGAACAAAACCTTTGACATTGAGTAAGCCCAATGGTCATACAACTGTTGACTGTTGACAACTGTACTAATCTAAAGTGAATAGCCGTGATACTAGCTAGATGTAACACAGTCATGACCTGAGGTTGCATGCACGAGTCTGTCATAGCGCCACCTAGTGGTTATTTGTTATTTTCACTTAAAAATAGTGCAACCTTACATCTAAAATCATGAGTCATCATAGATTGTGCCTTTCATGGCTTTTGAGTATAATTATTGGTGGATTGCAGTTCACTCCCTAGCAACCAATGAGAATACCCTAGCAACCATTTAGCAAGAGCTGTATCCCTGTATCAGAACATCTTAGAGACATGGGGTTCGGCTATTTTGACTCATTAACACTATTTTAACATTTTGTGACCCGAGTTTTGCCACTGCAAGCACCACAAACATTTCCTTCAGTGTTCTGTTTGTCAATGTTCCGTGAGAAGAGAGGGAGACATTTCACTGAATGATAGCACCTTTTTTTGCTGACAACTATGAACACGTGTGTCTGGTAGCTTACTTTTCATCATTTATTTTGTACAATGCAGCAAATCTACACAGGCATGCCCTTAAAGCTCTTAAGGTCCCAAATCGCTTGAACCCAAGCGAATGACTTCACATTACGCAAGTGACATGTTTGTCCTATAGGTGCACGTGTGTTTAAGCATACATAGTCTGTATGAACTGTTTCTGACCATCTCTTTCGTTTTTGTGGATGCTGGATCAGCCTGGTCGACGACGTGTGACATCTTTGACGTGCCTTAATGCTCGAAACCAGGCAAATGCTGCTTGCAGCTTTAATTATTATTATTTTTCCGCCATAAAACGCGTCGCCCAGCACAAACCGTAAGTCGTAGAAACTTGCCACTTGGTCAACTGGTTGTATATGAGCAGGCTACTCAGATACAGTGAATCAGCCAAATCGGCCCATAGGTGGCGCTATAGCAATGCCCGACGCGTTGGGGCTCATAACTCCTAATCCGGACATCCTACGCTCAAGTTTTTGGTATCATTGTAATCCCTGGCTCCAAACTTAAAAAGTGTATATCTCCTATTTCATTTCCGGTATGCAAATTTTTCGCTAATTTGCATAATATGCATTTCAAGCCAAAATGAACTAGTCCTAGGTTTTTCAACTGATTGGAATCATTCCAACGCAGGAGAAATCTGTGGAGTGAGTAGGTAAATAATTATCGAACAGAATTTGAAATTTCGCTTCAGGGTCACTAAGGGGCGCCGAAACTCCATACAGAAAGTAGCCTATCGTCACTGAAATGGCTATAACTCGTGAACGGTTTGAGATATCTTAACGAGGTTTGGTACACATATGTACCAGCTCACTCCGGGATCATAGTAAAAAAGATGCGGATTTTAGCCACTAGGTGGCGCTGTAACAGGCTTGAGATCGGGAATGGCTATTACTACACAACCGTTAGCCCGATACACTTAATATTTTGTATTGTATGTCTTTGTGCAATGTACCATGAGGATCTAGAAGGACATTGGCGTATCTTCAAAAACATGGCCGTCGTCGGCCAATGAAGGTTGAGGACTGATTTGACAGGGTTAACAAAGGTCGATCAGAACGAAACGCACTGTGCTTCTTCGTGTACTGCTCCTGAAGGCCTGTAAGAATTTTGGTGTCATTTGGCCACTAGGGGGCGTAATACCGTATTTCGGTGCCTGTATCACGTGACGTTTGACGTACACAAACAAACATGACATCATATGATAGATCGGCTCATGACGAAAAACTTTGCCTCTGGAAGCGTTGCTGTCAATCAAATGGTTTGTGAGTTATTGGCAATAACGTTCAAATCTACTTTTGCGAACTAGTCCTTGGTTTTTCGCCCGATCTGAACCTAACCAAGGCTGATTGATTCTGTGGAGTGTGACTATAAATAATTATCAAAAAAAATTTGAAATTTACATTCAATCACGCAAGGAGTGGCCAAAAACCAAACTGGGCGGAGCTTAAAACATTAAAACGGCCATAACTCAAGAGTCGTTTGAGATATCATCACGGGGCTTGAATCATATTTGTAGGCCATCGGTCTAAGGCCGTGATATAAAAAGCTCGCCGATCGGACACTAAATGGCGCTATAATGGGGAAAATGGCACTAAATACTGTGATTATGCAATGGTTACAACTTTCACGCCTATAATTTTATCTGTGGTCAAGAGATTTTCATGGGAGTTGTTTTTTTAACATTCTGAATTGTTTTCAAATCCTACGATACCAAACATACCAGGTTTTGCCTTACGGTTAGTTCTGCACTGCAAAAACTGTGCTTACAAAACATGCGTGAATAACTCCGCGAGGGTTATTCCGATCGACTCGAAAACACCATAGGAAGAAATTAACTTTACCTTCTGAACAAAAAACTCTATTGGCGTTATGTTAAAATTTCCATCAGAAATGGCCGAAAATTGCAAAAAACGAAAAATTACATTCATTTTTTGTGTTTTCTACACATAAATGGTTATAACTCCGCTATGAAATGACATTTTTCTACCAGATTTGATATGCTGATGTCTGAGCAGAGTCTGAGGCAATACAAAAAAATTGTTTGCCTACACCACTAGTTGGCCTCATAATTGATCAAAACCTTTGACATTGAGTAAGCCCAATGGTCATACAATTGTTTCTTCACTAAACTAAAGTGAATAGCCGTGATACTAGCTACATGTAACACAGTCATGACCCGAGGTTGCATGCACGAGTTTGACATAGCGCCACCTAGTGGTTATTTGTTATTTTCACTTAAAAATACTGCAACCTTACATCTAAAATCATGAGTCATCATAGATTGTGCCTTTCATGGCTTTGAGTATAATCATTGGTGGATTGCAGTTCACTCCCTAGCAACCAATGAGAATACCCTAGCAACCATTTAGCAAGAGCTGTATCTCAGTATCAGAACATCTTAGAGACATGGGGTTCGGCTATGACGACAACTATGAACAAGTGTGTCTGGTAGCTTACTTTTCATCATTTATTTTGTACAATGCAGCAAATCTACTCAGGCATGCCCTTAAAGGTCATAAGATCCCAAATCGCTTGAACCCAACCGAATGACTTCACATTAAGCACGTGACATGTTTGTCCTATAGGTGCACGTGTGTTTAACACTCTGGGGTCGACGGTGGCGCGGGCGCCGCAAAGTCTTTATTTTTCAATCACTCCGCAAAGAGAGTTAGATAACTCTGCTGATTTTGGTCATACAGACATGATTTATACATCATTTAAAACGTTAAAGTGTCTAGTTTTTTTCTGTCCACTCCCAATAAAAACAGAATGTTGTGCTTTTCGCAAAATTAAGAAAAAAAAACATGATGCGTGTTTTGTTCTCTCTCCCTCAGTGAAGTCCTTTCAGAAACACGTCAGAAAAATTAACTGTAACTTAAGGAATACTTGTCATATCAACAAAAGATACATATCTACATAATGCTTGGAATGTCTGCTTTTGGAAGATGTAAGTGAAATCATCTTCCAAACAATTAAAATGTATTGGGAATGTCTTAATTATCTGCTACATTTTAGTTCTGCAGTACTTTATTCTTTATAGTCAGATCATCCTATTTGTCAGTCTGTGTGGTTTGCAGCCTTTGTTGTTGGCACAACAGTTAAAGGAGTGTAACACCCAAGTCTTATGCAAACTGACAAAAGGCCATTGCATTTTTGGAAAGAAAATCTCACACGTGGTGGTAATGCGGCCAGGGATGCAAAAGAAAGCCTTATAATTTTTATAAAATGTATAATTCACTTGGCCCACATGGTTTTCTGAATACTTAAATCTGATAATTCAGTTCAGACCACTAAACGTTTTTTCCTCTTTTGTAGATTGCAACAAATGTGGTGGCATTTCTTCTCTGGACAGAATCCTCAAAACCCTTTCCTTTCTTCCTGGCCATGGGAAACATGTAGCAGATCTCAATCTTTTTTCTCAATCAGTCTCTCTGAATACGGAAGTGACTTAAACTGCAATTCGGCCAAGATGGCGACGGCACGCACCGCCTACTTTAAGCTTCAAAAATGCTCTTCACAAACCAATGGGTGACGTCACAGATACTACTTGCATATTTTTTACAGTCTCTGGTTTAAAGGCATTTTAAGTGCTTGAAAATAAATACCCCAGGCAATGTGCTTCTATGGGAATTCCTGTAGTCTGTCATTCAAATGGATGAATCCTCTGCTGTTCGATTCCTTTGTAGATCTTTGTTCGCGACGAGTAACTTTAATAAATGAAGTATTTTTAGTCAAATACATTCCATTCTGTGAAACTTAAAACATTTGTTCTGTAAAAAAACTTTACACATTTATGAATGATTTTACTTTTAATTTAACAATTACATTGTTTCTTTTCTTACACTGCTGTAGTTTTGTTTATGTACATTTCAGTATTTCATTTATATACTGTAAAATTACAAATTCTGTCTTAAATTCAAACGAATTGATTCAACCTGTTACATTGTTACTTCAATGTGCATAATTTATGATATTTTATAAATATATTTATACTTGGGTCAGTAAGCAGTCCTTTAAATGATTTTGCAACTTACAACTAAAAATGTAAGAGTTTGTAGTTATTTTGCAGTCAAATAAACATTTATTTGCTGTTA
The DNA here is from genome assembly GCF_027580225.2 of Misgurnus anguillicaudatus. NCBI lineage: Eukaryota > Metazoa > Chordata > Actinopteri > Cypriniformes > Cobitidae > Misgurnus > Misgurnus anguillicaudatus. Next base: position 16,941,674 of record NC_073341.2, read on the forward strand.
ATAATGGTCTTGATTTACAATAAAGCACATGATAAAAATAACCCAGCAAGAATAACCCAAAACCCAGAATATTAATCCCATAAATGGTTAAAATGACTACATGTTGGGTTTTCTCAACAACCCAATCTGCTGGGTTAAAATGTGTTACCCAACGTGCTGGGTTACTTTAACCCAGCATGTATTCTGTCCAATATTTACCCAGCGCTGGGTTGCCAATTGGGTTGTTTTTAACCCAACCATTTTTAGAGTGTATATCATGATTAAAGGAACAGTATGTAGGATTGTGGCCAAAACTGGTATTGCAATAACAAAACTTGTGGCTAAAACTGAGGGCTATTTCATAAAACTAGATTACAGAATAAGCCAGGCTTATTTTGTTAAGTCTGGCTTATTGCCGGTGGATTTCGTTTCATAAAACAAACTTGAACTAGTTCAACCCCGGTTACTATGGAAACGTATGCTTGGAAACTAGCCTGGTCCGGAGCAGGCTAACTGTCAGGCTAAGCCTCAGTTGTTGCTTAACTAGACTTCCACAAACACTGAAATGTAAATGCAATGATATTACAGCTGACTCTTTGACATTTTATTTGACTTTATTAACCACTATTAATCTAACAATTAAAGAAAATCAACTTATATATTAAATTTTATAAATTTTGTTACAATAATAATTAATAAAATATAGACATGTGTTTCATAATATGGTATATTATAGGCCTATCAAATGTTGAATATAAATGATAATCTTAACTACCCCAATATAAGGATAATAGTTTATTAACAAATTTAAGATGTATCTAAATTCATATAATTGCAATGTATTGATGAAAATTTTTATATATATATATATATATATATATATATATATATTTTATTCAGATTGTCTGTTACACAAAGAGGAAATTTAATTTAAATATACAACACACAAAAGTCAAGTACAGTCATTTAATTTTTTATGCGTGGTGTGCATAAAAATGCACATTATTTTAAAGATAATTTTAAAGATCTACAGTATTTGTATCTTTCTCTAGTTGTTACATTTTTCTTGAAATTTAAAAAAAATTATGGTGTCTGTATGGATTAAGGAATACAATATAATTATGTGATGGTATGCTCTTGGCATTTTGTTGTAATGAGTTAAAATTCTTTTTTATCACAGAGAAGATTGTTAGTGTCCTGCATACAATAATTTTTCAGCTCACAAGGCTTGTACTGTAGACTTACAGTATAATGTGCTTATACCTCAGGCTTTTCTTCAACTGATCCTCACCCTGAAACCATTCATAAAACTCTGTTTATCTATCAACACCTAACACTACACTGTTAAAAAATGATGTAGAACTTACAGTATTACGGTCAGCTGTTTGCCAGTAACTTACTGTAGATTTATATGTATGTTATTTACTGGCAACAGTTTGTTCAAAGTTAGATGAACATTAAACATTAACAAGTCTTTTTATTTACACAATAAAACCATCAAATAACAGCCTCATGCAAAGCATTCTGGGAACCAAAATATGAAGGAAACAACAGAAAAAGGTTGATGAGGATTTCTGGTTCACAAAATGCTTTGCATGAGGCTGTTATTTTATAGTTTTATGCTGTAAAATCATAGACTTGTTAATGTTTAATGTTGATTTAACTTTGAACAAACTGTTGCCAGTAAATAACATACATTTAAATCTACACAGGGGCGATTCTAGGATTTTCATTTTAGGGGGGCTCAGCTCCCAGTAAGGGTATGATTAAAAAATATAATATAGCTGCAAGCAGCGATACGGGGCCAAGCACCATCAGCGCAATGAGCACCAAAAGCACAGCAAGAAAGATACAACGTATCAATCACCCAGGGCGCTTTGAGCACCCAAGGTGCATCAAGAACACAAGGCGCCGCAAAGAACCCAAAGCGTAGCAATGACAGAGCAGAACCGATTTTTGCGCCGATATATCCGATACTTCAAAAGTTATAGCAATTTATCAGAAATTTCAAAATGGCGGACAGGCGGTTCGGTCAATCCCGGCATAATACATATCGACAGATGCGGCATGAGCCAAGGAATCCGTAGACACCAAGATCATAATTTTCTGACAAACGATTCAGAAGTTATGCACAAAAATAGCCTTTTTTCCTATCTCATGACCCTTAGGTGGCGCTGTCACCAAATTTGGCATGGACCCCCATTTCATGGTCGACATGAAGCGTACCAAATTTCATCTCGATTGATCAAAGAGTGACTGAGATACAGCTTCAGAACCAATTTTGCGTCAATCTCGTTAAGTTCACGCATTAATTACTTTTGAATAAAGAAAAATATCAAAATTCTGTTCAGTCATTTCTATGCGGCTCACTCCAAAGATCACATGTGCCAAATCTCATAAGAATTGAACCGAATTTGAAGGAGGAGTAGCGAAAAAACGAAATACTGTACATTTCAAAATGGCCGATACTGTAATGGGAGGAGTCTTACTGTAAAGTATCAAATTCAATAAGCGGGATGAGAGCAATCACGTGTACGAAGTAGAATTTTCATAGATCTAATGGATCACCAGTTATAACCATTTGAACATTGAATTTTTGAGCTAATGGTGGCGCTATAGAGTTTTTGCTAGAGACCCCATTTTTGGCCACATGACTATGTATGACCACCACTACAACTGTGCCAAATTTCATCATTTTCCTACATACGGTTCATAGGGCTGCCATAGACTCCCATTGGGGAAGAAGAAAAATTTACTAACAGAAACAATGACCAATATAGCTGCAAGCAGCAACACGGGGTCAAGCACCTTCGGCGCAATGCACACACAGCACAGCAAGCACACAAAGCACAGCAAGCTCACAAAGCACAGCAAGCACACAAAGCACAGCAAGCTCACAAAGCACAGCAAGCACACAAAGCACAACAAGCACACAAAGCACAGCAAGCTCACAATGCACAGCAAGCACACAAAGCACAGCAATTACACAAATCACAGCAGGCACACAAAGCACAGCAAGCTCACAAAGCACAGCAAGCACACAAAGCACAGCAAGCACACAAAGCACAACAAGCACACAAAGCATAGCAAGAACACAAAGCACAGCAATTACACAAATCACAGCTGGCACACAAAGCACAGCAAGCTCACAAAGCACAGCAAGCACACAAAGCACAGCAAGCACACAAAGCACAGCAAGCACACAAAGCACAGCAAGCACAGCAATTACACAAATCACAGCAGGCACACAAAGCACAGCAAGCTCACAAAGCACACAAAGCACAGCAAGCACAAAAAGCATAGCGAGCTCACAAAGCGCAGCAAGGACACAAAGCACAGCAAGCTCACAAAGCACAGCAAGAACCACCATAATGCAGAGCAACAACAGCAAACATGGAAAAATAGAACACATGTGAACTACAGACAGGTTGAGAAGAATTGATGAGGAAGAACATAACGTCATGACTCAGGTGGGATTCGAACCCAGGAACTCAGAATCTCAATGCATGTGGTTTAACTAGATGCGCCACTCAGTTGACACAGTTTATGAGGCAGCAGACAAGAGATTAGAGAGCTGAAAGGATTGACATATGTCAATCACCAAAGATGCAGGAAAGACACAGCAGAAGCACCACAATGCAGAGCAACAACAGCACACATGGAAAAATAGAACACATGTGAACTACAGACAGGTTGAGAAGAATTGATGAGGAAGAACAAAACGTCATGACTCAGGTGGGATTCGAACCCAGGAACTCAGAATCTCAATGCATGTGGTTTAACTAGATGCGCCACTCAGTTGACACAGTTCATGAGGCAGCAGACAAGAGATTAGAGAGCTGAAAGGATTAACATGTCAATCACCAAAGATGCAGAATTGACACAGCAGAAGTAGAAATAACAGAAATACAATGTACATTAGTTCAAGTGAAATTGAAGACAAGCAGATCATTATGTATAGTGATGCTATACAATGTAATATACAGTCACATTAATTTATTACTATGACAAATAGACAACGTCACAGGCACGGTAAACTTTAGAGTGGTATTTCTAAGAAAGAGAACAGAATATCAAAAATCTGTTCGGTCACATCTGTGCGGATTGCTCCAAACATTATACGAGCAGAACCTGACATAAAATACACAAAATTTGTAAAAGGAGTAGCGAAAAAATCATTTACCATATGCCTTACAATAACACCTGAACATAATGTTGGAAAATGACAAACAAGGTATCGTTGCGATCGGCATAAAACAGTGAATACAATTTCACAAAGAAAATGTATATCAGACAATGTATTCAGAAGTTATAAGCAGTTCAATAAGAACTGTTATAGTTTATAACCCCTAGGTGGCGCTGTACTCTGACTTCCCATGTACCTTCAGGACATCATGTCGAAGCTCCTTACCATTTTTTGCGCGGATATGTCCAATAGTTCAAAAAATATAACAATTTATTTGAAATTTCAAAATGGCGGACAGGCGGTTTGGTCAAACCCGGCATAATTCACATCTACAGATGCGGCATGAGGTAAGCAATCCATAGACATCAAGATCATAATTTTCTGACAAACAGTTCAGAAGTTATGGGCAATAATAGCCTATTTTTCTATCTCATGACCCATAGGTGGCGCTGTCACCAAATTTGGCATGGACCCCAAGTTCATGGTCCACATGAAGTGTACCAAATTTCATTTCAATTGATGAAAGAATGACTGAGCTACAGCTTCAGAACCATTTTTGCGTCAACCTCGTTAAGTTTGCGCATTTATTACTTTTGAACAAAGATCAATATCAAAATTCTGTTCGGTCATTTCTATGCGGCTCACTCCAAAGATCATCTGTGCCAAATCTCATAAGAATTGAACCGCATTTGAAGGAGGAGTAGCGAAAAAACGAAATACTGTACATTTCAAAATGGCCGCTACTGTAATGGGTGTAGTCTTACTGTAAAGTATCAAATTCAATAAGCACGATGAGAGCAATCACGTGTACTAAGTAGAATTTTCATAGATCAAATGGTTCACCAATTATAACAGTTTGAACATTGATTTTTTGGACTACTGGTGGCGCTATAGAGTTACTGCTAAAGACCCCATTTTTGGTCACATGACTATTTATGACCACCTCTACATCTGTGCCAAATTTCATCATTTTCCTATGTACGGTTCATAGGGCTGCCATTGACTCCCATTGGGGAAAAATAATAATAATAATAATAATAATAATAATAATAATACTAACAAAAACAATAGGTGTCTCAGCACCTTCGGTGCTTGACCCCTAAATATAGCTGCAAGCAGCAACACGGGGTCAAGCACCTTCGGCGCAATGCACAGCAAGCACACAAAGCACAGCAAGCTCACAATGCACAGCAAGCACACAAAGCACAGCAAGTACACAAAGCACAGCAAGCTCACAATGCACAGCAAGCACACAAAGCACAGCAATTACACAAATCACAGCAGGCACACAAAGCACAGCAAGCTCACAAAGCACAGCAAGCACACAAAGCACAGCAAGCACACAAAGCTCACAAAGCACAGCAAGCACACAAAGCACAACAAGTACACAAAGCACAGCAAGCTCACAATGCACAGCAAGCACACAAAGCACAGCAATTACACAAATCACAGCAAGCTCACAATGCACAGCAAGCACACAAAGCACAGCAATTACACAAATCACAGCAGGCACACAAAGCACATCAAGCTCACAAAGCACAGCAAGCACAGCAAGCACACAAAGCAAAGCCAGCACAGAAAGCACAGCAAGCTCACAAAGCACAGCAAGCTCACAAAGCACAGCAAGCACACAAAGCACAGTAAGCTCACAAAGCACAGCAAGCTCACAATGCACAGCAAGCACAGCAATCACAGAAAGCACAACAAGCACACAAAGCACAGCAAGCACACAAATCACAGCTGACACACAAAGCACAGCAAGCTCACAAAGCACAGCAAGCACACAAAGCACAACAAGCACACATAGCACAGCAAGCACACAAAGCACAGCAAGCACACAAATCACAGCAGGCACACAAAGCACAGCAAGCTCACAAAGCATAGCAAGCTCACAAAGCACAGTAAGCTCACAAAGCACAGCAAGCACACAAAGCACAGCAAGCTCACAAAGCACAGCAAGCACACAAAGCACAGCAAGAACCACCACAATGCAGAGCAACAACAGCAAACATGGAAAAATAGAACACATGTGAACTACAGACAGGTTGAGAAGAATTGGTGAGGAAGACCAAAACGTCATAAGTCAGGTGGGATTCGAACCCATGATTTCCGAATCTCAATCCATGTGCTCTACCAGATGCGCCACTCAGTTGTCACAGAAGTTTACAAGACTTTTCAGAGCTGCAATCTTTGACATATGGCAATCACCAAAGATGCAGAAATGACACAGCAGAGCAGAAATAACAGACATTCTATTTATATGACAATTAAAAAGCTCAAGTGAGATTGAAGACAAAAAGGTAATTCAGTATAGTAGTTCTATACAATGTAATATACAGTCACATTCATTTATTACTATGACAAATAGACAACGTCACAGGCACGGTCAACTTTAGAGTGGTATTTCTAAGAAAGAGAACAGAATATCAAAAATCTGTTCGGTCACATCTGTGCGGATTGCTCCAAACATTATACGAGCAGAACCTGACATAAAATACACAAAATTTGTAAAATGAGTAGCGAAAAAATCATTTACCATATGCCTTACAATAACACATGAACATAATGTTGGAAAATGACAAACGAGGTATCGTTGCGATCGGCATAAAACAGTGAATCCAATTTCACAAAGAATATGTATATCAGACAAAGTATTCAGAAGTTATAAGCAGTTCAATAAGAACTGTTATAGTTTATAACCCCTAGGTGGCGCTGTACTCTGACTTCCCAGGTACCTTCAGGACATCATGTCGAAGCTCCTTACCATTTTTTGCGCGGATATACCCAATAGTTCAAAAAATATAACAATTTATTTGAAATTTCAAAATGGCGGACAGGCGGTTTGGTCAAACCCGGCATAATTCACATCGACAGATGCGGCATGAGGTAAGCAATCCATAGACATCAAGATCATAATTTTCTGACAAACAGTTCAGAAGTTATGGGCAAAAATAGCCTATTTTATTATCTCATGACCCATAGGTGGCGCTGTCACCAAATTTGGCATGGACCCCAAGTTCATGGTCCACATGAAGTGTACCAAATTTCATTTCAATTAATCAAAGAATGACCGAGCTACAGCTTCAGAACCATTTTTGCGTCAACCTCGTTAAGTTTGCGCATTTATTATTTTTGAAAAAAGATTAATATCAAAATTCTGTTCGGTCATTTCTATGCGGCTCACTCCAAAGATCATCTGTGCCAAATCTCATAAGAATTGAACCACATTTGAAGGAGGAGTAGCGAAAAAACGAAATACTGTACATTTCAAAATGGCCGCTACTGTAATGGGTGGTGTCTTACTGTAATGTATCAAATTCAATAAGTGGGATGAGAGCAATCACGTGTACTAAGTAGAATTTTCATAGATCAAATGTATCATTAGTTATAACAGTTCGAACATTGAATTTTTGGACTACTGGTGGCGCTATAGAGTTACTGCTAAAGACCCCATTTTTGGTCACATGACTATTTATGACCATCTCTACAACTGTGCCAAATTTCATCATTTTCCTATGTACGGTTCATAGGGCTGCCATAGACTCCCATTGGGGAAAAATAATAATAATAAATATAGCTGCAAGCAGCAATTGCGGGGTCAAGCACCTTCAGCGCAATGAGCACCCAAAGCACAGCAAAAACCACACGACGCAGCAAATGCGCAAAGCGCAGAAAGCGTGCAATACAGAGCTCGAAATTGAAGCAAAGCAAATGCAGAGCAGAACCACTGCAGTGCGGAGCAACAACAGAAAAGATTTCAAAAATATAACACGTGTGGAAAACCAGACAGGTCGAGAAGAACGTGTTAAAGGGAACACAAAAGGAAATCTCAATAAGTGAAAGTAAGAACTGGGATTTGAACCCATGACCTCATGTTCCCAAAGCGCAGCACTAACCACATGCGCCACTGAGTAAACGATTAAACTACTCAGTTGGTGTGTCCAAGCTATAGAATACAGCTTTACAGCTATAAACATTGATATCCAGCAATTACCAAAAGTATAGAAATGACAACAGAGAGCACAAATAACTGAAATACAATGTATAGTATGAAAATCACAAAACTTAAGTGAAAAAAAATTTAAGACAAAAAACCACTGCACATGGGATTTGATCCCATGAACTCAGGTTCTCAAAGCACAGCACTAACCGCACGCGCCACTGAGGAATCATGGGTTGAAAGGCTGTGGAAAAGAGGCTTCAAAACTGCAAACATTGACATGCCAATCACTGAAAGGGCAGAAATAACACAACAAAGCAAAAATAAACAGAAATACAAAGCGTAGGGCAATCAGATAACTTAAATGGCACTGAATTTGTGAAGAACATTTTGTACAATAATGAACAACATGGGCAAATTTTGTCAGATTCTTTTTAATATGACAAAGGGACAGCATGACAGGCACGGTCCGCTTTACAGAGGTATTTCTCAAAAATTTGACACTCAGCAGAAAAATCTGTTCAGTCACGTCTGTGCGGATTGCTCCAAACATTATACAAGCAGAACCTGGCATAAAATAAACAAAATTTGTAAAAAGAGTAGCGAAAAAATAATTTACCATATGCCTTACAATAACACATGAACAGAATGATGGAAAATGACAAACAAGGTATTGTTGCGATCGGCAAAAATCAGTAAATAAAATTTCACAAAGAAATTGTATATCAGACAAAGTATTCTGAAGATATAAGCAGTTCTATAAGAACTGTTATAGTTTATAAACCCTAAGTGGCGCTGTACTCTGACTTCCCAGGTACCTTTAGGACATCATGCCGAAGCTCCCTGACTATTTTTGCACGAATATGTCCAATAGTTCAAAAGATATAACAATTTATGATCAATTTCAAAATGGCAGACAGGTGGTGTGGTCAAACCCGACATAATACATATCGACAGATTCGGCATGAGGCAAGGAATCCGTAAACACCAACATCATAATTTTCAGACAAACAATTCAGTAGTTATGGGCAAAAAAAGCAATTTTTCATATCTCATGACCCATAGGTGGCGCTGTCACCAAATTTTGCATGAACCCCAAGTTCATGGTCCACATGAAGTGTACCAAATTTAATTTCAATTGATCAAAGAATGACCGAGATACAGCTTCAGAACCATTTTTGCGTCAACCTCGTTAAGTTTGCGCATTTATTACTTTTGAACAAAGATAAATATCAAAATTCTGTTCAGTCATTTCTGTGCGGCTCACTCCAAAGTTCACCTGTGCCGAATTTCATAACAATTTAACCAAATTTGAAGGAGGAGTAGCGAATAAACGGAATACTGTACATTTCAAAATGGCCGCTACTGTAATGGGTGGAGTTTTCATGTAAGGTATTAAAAACAATAAGCATGAGGAGAGCAATCACGTGTACTAAGTAGAATTTTCATGGATCAAGCGGATCAGCAGTTATAACCATTTGAACATTGAATTTTTGCACTGCTGGTGGCGCTATAGAGTAAGTACTAGAGACCCCATTTTTGGTCACGTGACTTTTTAAGACCACCACTACAACTGTGCCAAATTTCATCATTTTCCTATGTACGGTTCATAGGGCTGCCATAGACGCCTATGGCTAAGAAGAAGAAGAAACAGCAGAATAATAATAATACTGACAATTCCAATAGGTGTCTCAGCACCTTCGGTGCTTGACCCCTAAATATAGCTGCAAGCAGCATTTGCGGGGTCAAGCACCTTCAGCGCAATGAGCACGCAAAGCACAGCAAAAACCACACGACGCAGCAAATGTGCAAAGCGCAGAAAGCGTGCAATACAGAGCCCGAACCCGAAGCAAAGCAAATGCAGAGCAGAACCACTGCAGTGCGGAGCAACAACAGTAAAGATGGCAAAAATATAACACGTGTGGAAAACCAGACAGGTCGAGAAGAACGTGTTAAAGGAAACGCAAAAGGAAATCTCAATAAGTGAAAGTAAGAGCTGGGATTCGAACCCATGACCTCAGGTTCCCAAAGCACAGCACTTACCGCATGCGCCACTGAGTAAACAATTAAACCACTGAGTTGGTGTGTCCAAGCTATAGAATAGAGATTTAGAGCTGTAAACATTGATATCCAGCAATTACCAAACGTAAAGAAATATCAACAGAGAGCACAAATAACTGAAATACAATGTATTGTATGCAAATCACAAAACTTAAGTGAGAAAAAAAGTGAAGACAAAAACCACCGCACATGGGATTCGAACCCATGAACTCATGCTCCCAAAGCACAGCAGTTAACGCATGCGCCACTGAGCAAACGATTGAACCACTGAGTTGGTGTGTCCAAGCTATAGAATAGAGATTTAGAGCTGTAAACATTGATATCCAGCAATTACCAAAAGTGCAGAAATGACAACAGAGAGCACAAATAACTGAAATACAATGTATAGTATGAAAATCACAAAACTTAAGTGAGAAAAAAGTTAAGACAAAAAATGACGGCACATGGGATTCGAACCCATGACATAAGAATCTCATGGCAAGTGGTTAACCAGATGCGCAACTCAGTTAACACAGCTCAAGGGGAAGCAAAAAACAGCTTAGGTGCTGCAAGGATTGACATATGCCAATCATCACAGATGCAGAACTGACAGTGCAGAGCAGAACTAACAGAAATACAATGTATATGAGAATCAAAAAGCTCAAGTGAGATTGAAGACAAGAAGATCATTCTGTATAGTAATGCTATACAATGTAATATACAGTCACATTAATTTACTATGACAAATAGACAATGTTACAGGCACGGTCAACTTTGGAGTGGTATTTCTAAGAAAGAGAACAGAATATCAAAAATCTGTTCAGTCATTTCTGTGCGGATTGCTCCAAACATTAAACGAGCAGTACTTGGCGCAAAATAAACAAAATTTGTAAAAAGAGTAGCGAAAAAATCATCTACCATATGCTTTACAATAACACATGAACAGAATGTTGGAAAATGACAAACGAGGTATCGTTGCAATCGGCATAAACCAGTGAATACAATTTCACAAAGAAATTCATATCAGACAAAGTATTCAGAAGTTATAAGCAGTTCCATAAGAACTGTTATAGTTTATAACCCCTAGGTGGCGCTGTACTCTGAGTTCCCAGGTACCTTCAGGACATCATGTCGAAGCTCCCTACTAATTTTTGCGCGGATATGTCCAATAGTTAAAAAAATATAACAAATTATCTGAAATTTCAAAATGGCGGACAGGCGGTTCGTTCAAACCCGGCATAATACACATCGACAGATGCGGCATGAGGTAAGCAATCCATAGACATCAAGATCATAATTTTCTGACAAACAGTTCAGAAGTTATGGGCAAAAATAGCCTATTTTATTATCTCATGACCCATAGGTGGCGCTGTCACCAAATTTGGCATGGACCCCAAGTTCATGGTCCACATGAAGTGTACTAAATTTCATTTAAATTGATCAAAGAATGACTGAGCTACAGCTTCAAAACCATTTTTGCGTCGACCTCGTTAAGTTTGCGCATTTATTACTTTTGAACAAAGATAAATATCAAAATTCTGTTCGGTCATTTCTGTGCGGCTCACTCCAAAGATCATCTGTGCCAAATCTCATAAGAATTGAACCACATTTGAAGGAGGAGTAGCGAAAAAACGAAATACTGTACATTTCAAAATGGCCGCTACTGTAATGGGTGGAGTTTTACTGTAAAGTATCAAATTCAATAAGCAGGATGAGAGCAATCACGTGTACTAAGTAGAATTTTCATAGATCAAGCGGATCAGCAGTTATAACCATTTGAACATTGAATTTTTGCACTGCTGGTGGCGCTATAGAGTTAGTACTAGAGACCCCATTTTTGGTCACATGACTTTTTAAGACCACCACTACAACTGTGCCAAATTTCATCATTTTCCTATGTACGGTTAATAGGGCTGCCATAGACGCCTATGGCTAAGAAGAAGAAGACGCAGAATAATAATAAATATAGCTGCAAGCAGCGATACGGAGCCAAGCACAATCAGCGCAATTAGCACCCAAAGCACAGCAAGAAACATACAACGTATCAATGACCCAGGGCGCATTGAGCACCCAAGGTGCATCAAGAACACAAGGCTCAGCAAAGAACCCAAAGCGTAGCAATGACAGAGCAGAACCACCGCAGTGCAGAGCAGCAACAGAAAACATGGCAAAAATAGAACATATGTGAACTACAGACAGGTCGAGAAGAATAGGTGGGAAAGAACAAAACTTTAATAGAAGAAAATAACACCTGCCTCAGGTGGGATCCGAACCCATGAACTCAGGATCTCTATGCAAATGACTTAACAGATGCGCCACTCAGTAGACACAGCTCAATGGGCAGCAGAAAAGAGCTTACATGCCATACAAAGAATTCAGAAGTTATAAGCAGTTCTATAAGAACTGTTATAGTTTATACCCCTAGGTGGCGCTGTTCTCTGATTTCCTCAGGACGTCATGCCGAAGCTCCCTACCGATTTTTGCGCCGATATATCCGATACTTCAAAAGTTATAGCAATTTATCACAGATTTCAAAATGGCGGACAGGCGGTTCGGTCAATCCCGGCATAATACATATCGGCAGATGCGGCATGAGCCAAGGAATCCGTAGACACCAAGATCATAATTTTCTGACAAACGATTCAGAAGTTATGCGCAAAAATAGCCTTTTTTCCTATCTCATGACCCATAGGTGGCGCTGTCACCAAATTTGGCATGGACCCCCATTTCATGGTCGACATGAAGCGTACCAAATTTCATCTCGATTGATCAAAGAATGACCGAGATACAGCCTCAGAACCAATTTTGCGTCAATCTCGTTAAGTTCGCGCATTAATTACTTTTGAATAAAGAAAAATATCAAAATTCTGTTCAGTCATTTCTATGCGGCTCACTCCAAAGATCACATGTGCCAAATCTCATAAGAATTGAACCAAATTTGAAGGAGGAGTAGCGAAAAAACAAAATACTGTACATTTCAAAATGGCTGATACTGTAATGGGAGGAGTCTTACTGTAAAGTATCAAATTCAATAAGCGGGATGAGAGCAATCACGTGTACTAAGTAGAATTCTCATAGATCGAATGGATCACGAGTTATAACCATTTGAATATTGAATTTTTGAGATGATGGTGGCGCTATAGAGTTACTGCTAGAGACCCCATTTTTGGCCAAATGACTATTTATGACCACCACTACAACTGTGCCAAATTTCATCATTTTCCTACATACGGTTCATAGGGCTGCCATAGACTCCCATTGGGGAAGCGGAAAAATAATAATAATAATAATACTAACAGAAACAATAGGTGCCACAGCACCATAGGTGCTTGGCCCCTAATAATACTAACAATTCCAATAGGTGTCACAGCACCTTCGGTGCTTGACCCCTAAATATAGCTGCAAGCAGCAACACGGGGTCAAGCACCTTCGGCGCAATGCACACACAGCACAGCAAGCACACAAAGCACAGCAAGCTCACAATGCACAGCAAGCACACAAAGCACAGCAATTACACAAATCACAGCAGGCACACAAAGCACAGCAAGCTCACAAAGCACAGCAAGCACACAAAGCACAGCGAGCACACAAAGCACAGCAAGCACACAAAGCACAACAAGCTCACAATGCACAGCAAGCACACAAAGCACAGCAAGCTTACAATGCACAGCAAGCACACAAAGCACAGCAAGCACACAAAGCACAGCAAGCACACAAAGCACAGCAAGCTCACAATGCACAGCAAGCACACAATGCACAGCAAGCACACAAAGCACAACCAGCACACAAAGCACAGCAAACTCCCAAAGCACACAAAGCACAACAAGCACACAAAGCATAGCAAGAACACAAAGCACAGCAATTACACAAATCACAGCCGGCACACAAAGCACAGCAAGCTCACAAAGCACAGCAAGCACACAAAGCACAGCAATTACACAAATCACAGCAGACACACAAAGCACAGCAAGCTCACAAAGCACACAAAGCACAGCAAGCACACAAAGCATAGCAAGCTCACAAAGCACAGCAAGCACACAAAGCACAGCAAGCTCACAAAGCACAGCAAGAACCACCATAATGCAGAGCAACAACAGCAAACATGGAAAAATAGAACACATGTGAACTACAGACAGGTTGAGAAGAATTGATGAGGAAGAACAAAACGTCATGACTCAGGTGGGATTTGAACCTAGGAACTCAGAATCTCAATGCATATGATTAACTAGATGCGCCACTCAGTGTACACAGTTCATGAAGCAGCAGACAAGAGATTAGAGAGCTGAAAGGATTAACATGTCAATCACCAAATATGCAGGAAAGACACAGCAGAAGCACCACAATGCAGAGCAACAACAGCAAACATGGAAAAATAGAACACATGTGAACTACAGACAGGTTGAGAAGAATTGATGAGGAAGAACAAAACATCATGACTCAGGTGGGATTCGAACCCAGGAACTTAGAATCTAAATGCAATTGGTTAACTAGATGCGCCACTCAGTTTACACAGTTCATGAGGCAGCAGACAAGAGATTAGAGAGCTGAAAGGATTAACATGTCAATCACCAAAGATGCAGAATTGACACAGCAGAAGTAGAAATAACAGAAATACAATGTACATTAGTTCAAGTGAAATTGAAGACAAGCAGATCATTATGTATAGTGATGCTATACAATGTAATATACAGTCACATTAATTTATTACTATGACAAATAGACAACGTCACAGGCACGGTAAACTTTAGAGTGGTATTTCTAAGAAAGAGAACAGAATATCAAAAATCTGTTCGGTCACATCTGTGCGGATAGCTCCAAACATTATACGAGCAGAACCTGACATAAAATACACAAAATTTGTAAAAGGAGTAGCTAAAAAATCATTTACCATATGCCTTACAATAACACCTGAACATAATGTTGGAAAATGACAAACAAGGTATCGTTGCGATCGGCATAAAACAGTGAATACAATTTCACAAAGAAAATGTATATCAGACAATGTATTCAGAAGTTATAAGCAGTTCAATAAGAACTGTTATAGTTTATAACCCCTAGGTGGCGCTGTACTCTGACTTCCCATGTACCTTCAGGACATCATGTCGAAGCTCCTTACCATTTTTTGTGCGGATATGTCCAATAGTTCAAAAAATATAACAATTTATTTGAAATTTCAAAATGGCGGACAGGCGGTTTGGTCAAACCCGGCATAATTCACATCGACAGATGCGGCATGAGGTAAGCAATCCATAGACATCAAGATCATAATTTTCTGACAAACAGTTCAGAAGTTATGGGCAATAATAGCCTATTTTTCTATCTCATGACCCATAGGTGGCGCTGTCACCAAATTTGGCATGGACCCCAAGTTCATGGTCCACATGAAGTGTACCAAATTTCATTTCAATTGATCAAAGAATGACTGAGCTACAGCTTCAGAACCATTTTTGCGTCAACCTCGTTAAGTTTGCGCATTTATTACTTTTGAACAAAGATCAATATCAAAATTCTGTTCGGTCATTTCTATGCGGCTCACTCCAAAGATCATCTGTGCCAAATCTCATAAGAATTGAACCGCATTTGAAGGAGGAGTAGCGAAAAAACGAAATACTGTACATTTCAAAATGGCCGCTACTGTAATGGGTGGAGTCTTACTGTAAAGTATCAAATTCAATAAGCACGATGAGAGCAATCACGTGTACTAAGTAGAATTTTCATAGATCAAATGGTTCACCAATTATAACAGTTTGAACATTGATTTTTTGGACTACTGGTGGCGCTATAGAGTTACTGCTAAAGACCCCATTTTTGGTCACATGACTATTTATGACCACCTCTACATCTGTGCCAAATTTCATCATTTTCCTATGTACGGTTCATAGGGCTGCCATAGACTCCCATTGGGGAAAAATAATAATAAATATAGCTGCAAGCAGCGATACGGGGCCAAGCACCATCAGCGCAATGAGCACCAAAAGCACAGCAAGAAACATACAACGTATCGATCACCCAGGGCGCATTGAGCACCCAAGGTGCATCAAAAACACAAGGCTCAGCAAAGAACCCAAAGCGTAGCAATGACAGAGCAGAACCACCGCAGTGCAGAGCAGCAACAGAAAACATGGCAAAAATAGAACATATGTGAACTACAGACAGGTCGAGACAAATAGGTGGGAAAGAACAAAACTTTAATAGAACAAATTAACACCTGCCTCAGGCGAGATTCGAACCCATGAACTCATGATCTCAATGCATACGACTTAACAGATGTGCCACTAAGTAGACACAGCTCAAGGGACAGCAGAAAAGAGCTTACATGCCATACAAAGAATTCAGAAGATATAAGCAGTTCTATAAGAACTGTTATAGTTTATACCCCTAGGTGGCGCTGTTCTCTGATTTCCTCAGGACGTCATGCCGAAGCTCCCTACCGATTTTTGCGCCGATATATCCGATACTTCAAAAGTTATAGCAATTTATCACAGATTTCAAAATGGCGGGCAGGCGGTTCGGTCAATCCCGGCATAATACATATCGGCAGATGCGGCATGAGCCAAGGAATCCGTAGACACCAAGATCATAATTGTCTGACAAACGATTCAGAAGTTATGCGCAAAAATAGCCTTTTTTCCTATCTCATGACCCATAGGTGGCGCTGTCACCAAATTTGGCATGGACCCCCATTTCATGGTCGACATGAAGCGTACCAAATTTCATCTCGATTGATCAAAGAATGACTGAGATACAGCCTCAGAACCAATTTTGCGTCAATCTCGTTAAGTTCACGCATTAATTACTTTTGAATAAAGAAAAATATCAAAATTCTGTTCAGTCATTTCTATGCGGCTCACTCCAAAGATCACATGTGCCAAATCTCATAAGAATTTAACCAAATTTGAAGGAGGAGTAGCGAAAAAACGAAATACTGTACATTTCAAAATGGCCGATACTGTAATGGGTGGAGTCTTACTGTAAGGTATTAAAAACAATAAGCATGAGGAGAGCAATCACGTGTACTAAGTAGAATTTTCATAGAGCAAATGAATCACCAGTTATAACCATTTGAACATTGAATTTTTGAGATGATGGTGGCGCTATAGAGTTACTGCTAGAGACCCCATTTTTGGCCAAATAACTATTTATGACCACCACTACAACTGTGCCAAATTTCATCATTTTCCTATATACGGTTCATAGGGCTGCCATAGACTCCCATTGGGAAAGATTAAGATTAAGATTAAGAAGAATAATAATACTAACAGAAACAATAGGTGCCACAGCACCATAGGTGCTTGGCCCCTAATAAATTAAGCTGCAAGCAGCAATTGCGGGGCCAAGCACCTTCAGCGCAATGAGCACCCAAAGCACAGCAAAAACCACACGACGCAGCAAATGTGCAAAGCGCAGAAAGCGCGCAATACAGAGGCCGAACCCGAAGCAAAGCAAATGCAGAGCAGAACCACTGCAGTGCGGAGCAACAACAGTAAAGATGGCAAAAATATAACACGTGTGGAAAACCAGACAGGTCGAGAAGAACGTGTTAAAGTGAACACAAAAGGAAATCTCAATAAGTGAAAGTAAGAGCTGGGATTCGAACCCATGACCTCAGGTTCCCAAAGCACAGCAGTTATCGCATGCGCCACTGAGTAAACGCTTAAACCACTGAGTTGGTGTGTCCAAACTATAGAATAGAGATTTAGAGCTGTAAACATTGATATCCAGCAATTACCAAAAGTGCAGAAATGACAACAGAGAGCACAAATAACTGAAATACAATGTATAGTATGAGATTCACAAAACTTAAGTGAGAAAAAAGTTAAGACAAAATATCACTGCACATGGGTTCGAACCCATGACCTCAGAATCTCATGGCATGTGGTTAACCAGATGCACAACTCAGTTAACACAGCTCAAAGAGCAGCAAAAAAAACAGCTTAGGTGCTGCAAGGATTGACATATGCCAATCAACACAGATGCAGAACTGACAGTGCAGAGCAGAACTAACAAAAATACAATGTATATGAGAATCAAAAAGCTCAAGTGAGATTGAAGACAAGAAGATCATTCTGTATAGTAATGCTATACAATGTAATATACAGTCACATTAATTTACTATGACAAATAGACAATGTCACAGGCACGGTCAACTTTGGAGTGGTATTTCTAAGAAAGAGAACAGAATATCAAAAATCTGTTCGGTCATTTCTGTGTGGATTGCTCCAAACATTATACGAGCAGTACCTGGCATAAAATAAACAAAATTTGTAAAAGGAGTAGCGAAAAAATCATCTACCATATGCTTTACAATAACACATGAACAGAATGTTGGAAAATGACAAACGAGGTATCGTTGCAATCGGCATAAACCAGTGAATACAATTTCACAAAGAAATTAATATCAGACAAAGTATTCCGAAGTTATAAGCAGTTCCATAAGAACTGTTATAGTTTATTACCCCTAGGTGGCGCCGTACTCTGACTTCCCAGGTACCTTCAGGACATCATGTCAAAGGTCCTTACCACTTTTTGCGCGGATATGTCCAATAGTTCAAAAAATATAACAATTTATGTGAAATTTCAAAACGGCGGACAGGCGGTTTGTTCAAACCTGGCATAATACACATCGACAGATGCGGCATGAGGTAAGCAATCCATAGACATCAAGATCATAATTTTCTGACAAACAGTTCAGAAGTTATGGGCAAACATAGCCTATTTTATTATCTCATGACCCATAGGTGGCGCTGTCACCAAATTTGGCATGAACCCCAAGTTCATGGTCCACATGAAGTGTACCAAATTTCATTTCAATTGATCAAAGAATGACCGAGGTACAGCTTCAGAACCATTATTGCATCAACCTCGTTAAGTTCACGCATTTATTACTTTTGCATAAAGATAAATATCAAAATTCTGTTCGGTCATTTCTGTGCGGCTCACTCCAAAGTTCACCTGTGCCAAATTTCATAACAATTGAACCAAATTTGAAGGAGGAGTAGCGAATAAACGGAATACTGTACATTTCAAAATGGCCGCTACTGTAATGGGTAGAGTTTTACTGTAAGGTATAAAAAACAACAAGCATGAGGAGAGCAATCACGTGTACTAAGTAGAATTTTCATAGATCAAATGGATCAGCAGTTATAACCATTTGAACATTGAATTTTTGCACTGCTGGTGGCGCTATAGAGTTAGGACTAGAGACCCCATTTTTGGTCACATGACTTTTTAAGACCACCACTACAACTGTGCCAAATTTCATCATTTTCCTACGTACGGTTCATAGGGCTGCCATAGACTCCCATTGGGGAAGAAGATGAAGAATAAATATAGCTGCAAGCAGCAATTGCGGGGTCAAGCACCTTCAGCGCAATGAGCACCCAAAGCACAGCAAAAACCACACGACGCAGCAAATGTGCAAAGCGCAGAAAGCGCGCAATACAGAGCCCGAACCCGAAGCAAAGCAAATGCAGAGCAGGATCACTGCAGTGCGGAGCAACAACAGTAAAGATGGCAAAAATATAACACGTGTGGAAAACCAGACAGGTCGAGAAGAACGTGTTAAAGCTCACGTAACACACGCTGTTTCTGCATTTCTGATATCAATCTGGAGTACCTATAGAGTAGTATGACATCCTTTATATCTCTGAAGAGTCTTTAGTTTAATCAGATTTATAAAAGAAAGATTAGCTTTACCGAGTCTTTCCGATAACGTACGAAAAAATGAAGAAGGAGGAGTTATAACACGGGAGGAGCGAGTACGAGTCATGCAACACTATACAACACTTATAACGTATGATTCACTACATGTTCGTGTCATTTATATAATATACACGCGCCTATTTCCAACATAAGACAGAAGTCTTACTTACCACGTGTAACTCGTCATGACCCGGTTCTGAAAATCCACCGCATCAAACACACACGCAAAACTCCGCTGCTAATCCGGATAATAAACTATATCCATTGTTTCCATAAGGCTGGATGTCTTCTCCTTACATCCAAAAACACACTTCTTGTTGTGCCATTGTTGACTTTTGAAATTAAACAAAGCTGAGTGGCGTGATAAGCTGTTAGCAAGCTCTAGCGTCTCCCGCTGACTGACGGCTGGGCGGGGTTTTCCGGGGGAAGTTTTCCGGCGGAAGCCCATATAAAGAAGTGATACGTATCGAAAACCCCTGAAACGTCAGTTAGAACCGTAATCGAAAAAAATTAGCCGAAACTTGTACGAACCCTGGCGAAGTGCATTCGGCACAGAAATACTCTGAAACACGCCCAACTGCATTTTTGACACTTTGCCTACGTTTAGCATGAGGAAACAACTCTATAACTGTGTTAATAAGTCAGAATGCTTGAAATACCATTAAACCCCCCCTTTAAAGGAAACGCAAAAGGAAATCTCAATAAGTGAAAGTGAGAGCTGGGATTCGAACCCATCACCTCAGGTTCCCAAAGCATAGCAGTTAACTCATGCGCCACTGAGTAAACGATTAAACCACTGACTAGGTGTGTCCAAGCTATAGAATAGAGATATAGAGCTGTAAACATTGATATCCAGCAATTACCAAAAGTGCAGAAATGACAACAGAGAGCACAAATAACTGAAATACAATGTATAGTATGAGAATCACAAAACTTAAGTGAGAAAAAAAAGTTAAGACAAAAACCACTGCACATGGGTTTCGAACCCATGAACTCAGGTTCCCAAAGCACAGCAGTTACCGCATACGCCACTTAGTAAACGATTAAACCACTGACTTGGTGTGTCCAAGCTATAGAATAGAGATATAGAGCTGTAAACATTGATATCCAGCAATTACCAAAAGTGCAGAAATGACAACAGAGAGCACAAATAACTGAAATACAATGTATTGTATGAAAATCAATAAACTTAAGTGAGAAAAAAGTTAAGACAAAATATCACTGTACATGGGATTCGAACCCATGACCTCAAGATCTCATGGCATCTGGTTAACCAGATGCGCAACTCAGTTAACACATCCTAAAGGGCAGCAAAAAACAGCTTAGGTGCTGCAAGGATTGACATATGCCAATCAACACAGATGCAGAACTGACAGTGCAGAGCAGAACTAACAGAAATACAATGTATATGAGAATCAAAAAGATCAAGTGAGATTGAAGACAAGAAGATCATTCTGTATAGTAATGCTATACAATGTAACATACAGTCACATTAACTTACTATGACAAATAGACAACGGCACAGGCACAGTCAACTTTGGAGTGGTATTTCTAAGAAAGAGAACAGAATATCAAAAATCTGTTCGGTCATTTCTGTGCGGATTGCTCCAAACATTATACGAGCAGCACCTGGCATAAAATAAACAAAATTTGTCAAAGGAGTAGCGAAAAAATCATGTTCCAAATGCTTTACAATAACACATGAACAGAATGTTGGAAAATGACAAACGAGGTATCGTTGCAATCGGCATAAACCAGTGAATACAATTTCACAAAGAAATTAATATCAGACAAAGTATTCAGAAGTTATAAGCAGTTCCATAAGAACTGTTATAGTTTATAACCCCTAGGTGGCGCTGTACTCTGACTTCCCAGGTACCTTCAGGACATCATGTCGAAGCTCCTTACTAATTTTTGCGCGGATATGTCCAATAGTTAAAAAAATATAACAAATTATGTGAAATTTCAAAATGGCGGACAGGCGGTTCGGTCAAACCCGGCATAATACACATCGACAGATGCGGCATGAGGTAAGCAATCCATAGACATCAAGATCATAATTTTCTGACAAACAGTTCAGAAGTTATGGGCAAAAATAGCCTATTTTATTATCTCATGACCCATAGGTGGCGCTGTCACCAAATTTGGCATGGACCCCAAGTTCCTGGTCCACATGAAGTGTACCAAATTTCATTTGAATTGATCAAAGAATGACTGAGCTACAGCTTCAGAACCATTTTTCCGTCAACCTCGTTAACTTTGCGCATTTACTACTTTTGAACAAAGATAAATATCAAAATTCTGTTTGGTCATTTCTGTGTGGCTCACTCCAAAGATCATCTGTGCCAAATCTCATAAGAATTGAACCACATTTGAAGGAGGAGTAGCGAAAAAACGAAATACTGTACATTTCAAAATGGCCGCTACTGTAATGGGTGGAGTTTTACTGTAAAGTATCAAATTCAATAAGTGGGATGAGAGCAATCACGTGTACTAAGTAGAATTTTCATAGATCAAGCGGATCACCAGTTATAACCATTTGAACATTGAATTTTTGCACTGCTGGTGGCGCTATAGAGTTAGTGCTAGAGACCCCATTTTTGGTCACTTGACTTTTCAGTACCACCTCTACAACTGTGCCAAATTTCATCATTTTCCTATGTACGGTTCATAGGGCTGCCATAGACTCCCATTGCGGAAAAATAATAATAATAATACTGACAATTCCAATAGGTGTCTCAGCACCTTCGGTGCTTGACCCCTAATAATAAATATAGCTGCAAGCAGCGATACGGGGCCAAGCACCATCAGCGCAATGAGCACCAAAAGCACAGCAAGAAAGATACAACGTAGGCGCATCAAGTACACAAGGCTCAGCAAAGAACCCAAAGCGTAGCAATGACAGAGCAGAACCACCACAGTGCAGAGCAGCAACAGAAAACATGGCAAAAATAGAACATATTTGAACTACAGACAGGTCAAGAAGAATAGGTGGGAAAGAACAAAACTTTAAGAGAAGAAATTAACATCTGCCTCAGGCAGGATTCGAACCACTGAACTGAGTATCTCTATGCATGCGACCTTAACAGATACGCCACTCAGTAGATACAGCTCAAGGAGCAGCAGAAAAGAGCTTACATGCCATAGAAAGAATTCAGAAGTTATAAGCAGTTCTATAAGAACTGTTATAGTTAATAACCCCTAGATGGCGCTGTACTCTGATTTTCTAAGGACATCATGCCGAAGCTCCCTACCGATTTTTGCGCCGATATATCCGATACTTCAAAAGTTATAGCAATTTATCAGAAATTTCAAAATGGCGGACAGACGGTTCGGTCAATCCCGGCATAATACCCATCGACAGATGCAGCATGAGCCAAGGAATTCGTAGACACCAAGATCATAATTTTCTGACAAACGATTCAGAAGTTATGCACAAAAATAGCCTTTTTTCATATCTCATGACCCATAGGTGGCGCTGTCACCAAATTTGGCATGGACCCCCAAGTCATGGTCGACATGAACTGTACCAAATTTCATTTCAATTGATCAAAGAATGACCGAGATACAGCTTCAGAACCAATTTTGCGTCAATCTCGTTAAGTTCACGCATTTATTACTCTTGAATAAAGAAAAATATCAAAATTCTGTTTGGTCATTTCTATGCGGCTCACTCCAAAGATCACCTGTGCCAAATCTCATAAGAATTGAACCAAATTTGAAGGAGGAGTAGCGAAAAAACGAAATACTGTATATTTAAAAATGGCCGCTACTGTAATGGGAGGAGTCTTACTGTAAAGTATCAAATTCAATAAGCGGGATGAGAGCAATCATGTGTACTAAGTAGAATTTTCATAGATCTAATGGATCACCAGTTATAACCATTTAAACATAGAATTTTTGAGCTGATGGTGGCGCTATAGTGTTAGTGCTAGAGACCCCATTTTTGGCCACATGACTATTTATGACCACCACTACAACTGTGCCAAATTTCATCATTTTCCTACATACGGTTCATAGGGCTGCCATAGACTCCCATTGGGGAAGAAGAAAAATTTACTAACAGAAACAATGACCAATATAGCTGCAAGCAGCGATTCGGGGCCAAGCACCTTTAGCGCAATGAGCATCCAAAGCACAAAAAGCAACATAGAAGGTATCAATAACCCAATGCGCATTGACCACCCAAGGTGCATCAAGAACACAAGGCGCAGCAAGTACCCAAAGCGTAGCAATCACACAGCAGAACCACCGCAGTGCAGAGCAGCAACAGAAAATATGACAAAAATAGAACATATGTGAACTACAGAAGGGTTGAGAAGAATAGGTGAGAAAGAACAAAACTTTAATAGAACAAATTAACACTTGCCTCAAGCAGGTTTCGAACCCATGAACTAAGCATCTCTTTCCATGTGACTAACACGATACGCCATGCAGTTAACACGGTTCATGAGGCAGCAGAATAGAGTGTACAGAGATGAAAGCATTGACATATGCCAATCACCACAGATGCAGAAATGACACAGCAGAGCAGATATAACTGAAGAATAATGTATATAAGAATCAACAAGCTCAAGTGAGGTTGTAGACAAGAAGAACATTCTGTACAGAAACGCTATGAAATGTAATATACAGTAATTAACTATGACAAATAGACAACATCACAAGCACGGTCAACTTTGGAGCAATATTTCTAAGAAAGAGAACAGAATATAAAAAATCTGTTCGGTCATTTCTGTGCGGATTGCTCCAAACATTATACGAGCAGAACCTGGCATAAAATAAACAAAATTTGTAAAAGGAGTAGCGAAAAGATAATTTACCATATGCCTTACAATAACACATGAACAGAATGTTGGAAAATGACAAACGAGGTATCGTTGCGATCGGCATAAACCAGTGAAACTAATTTCACAAAGAATATATATATCAGACGAACGATTCAGAAGTTATGTGCAAAAATAGCCTTTTTTCATATCTCATGACCCATAGGTGGCGCTGTCACCAAATTTGGTATGGACCCCCAGTTCATGGTCGACATGAAGTGTACCAAATTTAATTTCGATTGATCAAAGAATGACCAAGATACAGCTTCAGAAACAATTTTGCGTCAACCTCGTTAAGTTCACACATTAATTACTTTTGAATAAAGAAAAAAATCAAAATTCTGTTCGGTCATTTCTATGCGGCTCACTCCAAAGATCACCTGTGCCAAATTTCATAACATTTGAACCAAATTTGAAGGAGGAGTAGCGAAAAAACAAAATACTGTACATTTCAAAATTGCCGCTACTGTAATGGGAGGAGTCTTACTGTAAAGTATCAAATTCAATAAGCGGGAGGAGAGCAATCACGTGTACTAAGTAGAATTTTCATAGATCTAATGGATCACAAGTTATAACTATTTGAACATTGAATATTTGAGCTGATGGTGGCGCTATAGAGTTACTGCTAGAGACTCCATTTTTGGCCACATGAATATTTATGACCAACATTACAACTGTGCAAAATTTCATCATTTTCTTACATTCGGTTCAAAGGGCTGTCATAGACTTCCATTGGGGAAGAAAAATTTACTAACAGAAACAATGACCAATATAGCTGCAAGCAGCAATTGCGGGGCCAAGCACCTTCAGCGCAATGAGCACCTAAAGCCCAGCAAACACCATACGACGCAGCAAATGCGCAAAGCGCAGAAAGCGCGCAATACAGAGCCCGAACCCGAAGCAAGGCAAATGCAGAGCAGAACCACTGCAGTGCGGAGCAACAACAGAAAAGATTTCAAAAATATAACACGTGTGGAAAACCAGACAGGTCGAGAAGAACGTGTTAAAGGGAACACAAAAGGAAATCTCAATAAGTGAAAGTAAGAGCCGGGATTCGAACCCATGACCTCATGTTCCCAAAGCACGGCACTAACCGCATGCGCCACTGAGTAATCGATTAAACCACTGAGTTGGTGTGTCCAAGGTATAGAATACAGCTTTACAGCTATAAACATTGATATCCAGCAATTACCAAAAGTGTAGAAATGACAACAGAGAGCACAAATAACTGAAATACAATGTATAGTATGAAAATCACAAAACTTAAGTGAGAAAAAAAGTTAAGACAAAAAACCACTGCACATGGGATTTGAACCCATGAACTCAGGTTCTCAAAGCACAGCACTAACCGCATGCGCCACTGAGGAATCATGGGTTGAAAGGCTTTGGAAAAGAGGCTTCAAAGCTGCAAACATTGACATGCCAATCACTGAAAGGGCAGAAATAACACAACAAAGCAAAAATAAACAGAAAAACAAAGTGTAGGGCAATCAGATAACTTAAATGGCACTGAATTCGTTTAGAACATTTTGTACAATAATGAACAACATGGGCAAATTTTGTCAGATTCTTTTTAATATGACAAAGGGACAGCATGACAAGCATGGTCCGCTTTACAGAGGTATTTCTCAAAAATTTGACATTCAGCAGAAAAATCTGTTCAGTCATGTCTGTGCGGATTGCTCCAAACATTATACAAGCAGAACCTGGCATAAAATAAACAAAATTTGTAAAAGGAGTAGCGAAAAAATTATCTACCATATGCTTTACAATAACACATGAACAGAATGATGGAAAATGCCAAACAAGGTATTGTTGCGATCGCCAAAAACCAGTGAATAAAATGTCACAAAGAAAATGTATATCAGTCAAAGTATTCTGAAGATATAAGCAGTTCTATAAGAACTGTTATAGTTTATATCCCCTAGGTGGCGCTGTACTCTGACTTCCCAGGTAACTTCAGGACATCATGCCGAAGCTCCCTAACTCTTTTTGCACGAATATGTCCAATAGTTCAAAAGATATAACAATTTATGACCAATTTCAAAATGACGGACAGGTGGTGTGGTCAAACCCGACATAATACATATCGACAGATTCGGCATGAGCCAAGGAATCCGTAAACACCAAGATCATAATTTTCTGACAAACATTTCAGTAGTTATGGGCAAAAAAAGCCATTTTCCATATCTCATGACCCATAGGTGGCGCTGTCACCAAATTTGGCATGGACCTCCAGTTTATGGTTGACATGACGTGTACGAAATTTCATTTCAATTGATGAAAGAATGACAGAGATACAGACTCAGAACTATTTTTGTGTCAACCTCGTTAAGTTTGCGCATTTATTACTTTTGAACAAAGATAAATATCAAAATTCTGTTTGGTCATTTCTGTGCGGCTCACTCCAAAGTTCACCTGTGCCAAATTTTATAACAATTTAACCAAATTTGAAGGAGGAGTAGCGAATAAACGGAATACTGTACATTTCAAAATGGCCGCTACTGTAATGGGTGGAGTTTTCATGTAAGGTATTAAAAACAATAAGCATGAGGAGAGCAATCACGTGTACTAAGTAGAATTTTCATGGATCAAGAGGATCAGCAGTTATAACCATTTGAACATTGAAATTTTGCACTGCTGGTGGCGCTATAGAGTAAGTACTAGAGACCCCATTTTTGGTCACGTGACTTTTCAAGACCACCACTACAACTGTGCCAAATTTCATCATTTTCCTATGTACGGTTCATAGGGCTGCCATAGACGCCTATGGCTAAGAAGAAGAAGAAACAGCAGAATAATAATAATACTGACAATTCCAATAGGTGTCTCAGCACCTTCGGTGCTTGACCCCTAAATATAGCTGCAAGCAGCAATTGCGGGTTCAAGCACCTTCGGCGCAATGAACACACAGCACAGCAAGCACACAAAGCACAGCAAGCTCACAATGCACAGCAAGCACACAAAGCACAGCAATTACACAAATCACAGCAGGCACACAAAGCACAGCAAGCTCACAAAGCACAGCAAGCACACAAAGCACAGCAAGCACACAAAGCACAGCAAGCTCACAATGCACAGCAAGCACACAAAGCACAGCAATTACACAAATCACAGCAGGCACACAAAGCACAGCAAGCTCACAAAGCACAGCAAGCACACAAAGCACAGCAAGCACACAAAGCACAACAAGCACACAAAGCATAGCAAGAACACAAAGCACAGCAATTACACAAATCACAGCCGGCACACAAAGCACAGCAAGCTCACAAAGCACAGCAAGCACACAAAGCACAGCAAGCACACAAAGCACAGCAAGCACACAAAGCACAGCAAGCACAGCAATTACACAAATCACAGCAGGCACACAAAGCACAGCAAGCTCACAAAGCACACAAAGCACAGCAAGCACAAAAAGCATAGCAAGCTCACAAAGCACAGCAAGCACACAAAGCACAGCAAGCTCACAAAGCACAGCAAGAACCACCATAATGCAGAGCAACAACAGCAAACATGGAAAAATAGAACACATGTGAACTACAGACAGGTTGAGAAGAATTGATGAGGAAGAACACAACGTCATGACTCAGGTGGGATTCGAACCCAGGAACTCAGAATCTCAATGCATGTGGTTTAACTAGATGCGCCACTCAGTTGACACAGTTTATGAGGCAGCAGACAAGAGATTAGAGAGCTGAAAGGATTGACATATGTCAATCACCAAAGATGCAGGAAAGACACAGCAGAAGCACCACAATGCAGAGCAACAACAGCACACATGGAAAAATAGAACACATGTGAACTACAGACAGGTTGAGAAGAATTGATGAGGAAGAACAAAACGTCATGACTCAGGTGGGATTCGAACCCAGGAACTCAGAATCTCAATGCATGTGGTTTAACTAGATGCGCCACTCAGTTGACACAGTTCATGAGGCAGCAGACAAGAGATTAGAGAGCTGAAAGGATTAACATGTCAATCACCAAAGATGCAGAATTGACACAGCAGAAGTAGAAATAACAGAAATACAATGTACATGAGTTCAAGTGAAATTGAAGACAAGCAGACCATTCTGTATAGTAATGCTATACAATGTAACATACAGTCACATTAATTTACTATGACAAATAGACAACGGCACAGGCACAGTCAACTTTGGAGTGGTATTTCTAAGAAAGAGAACAGAATATCAAAAATCTGTTCGGTCATTTCTGTGCGGATTGCTCCAAACATTATACGAGCAGCACCTGGCATAAATAAAACAAAATTTGTAAAAGGAGTAGCGAAAAAATCATGTTCCAAATGCTTTACAATAACACATGAACAGAATGTTGGAAAATGACAAACGAGGTATCGTTGCAATCGGCATAAACCAGTGAATACAATTTCACAAAGAAATTAATATCAGACAAAGTATTCAGAAGTTATAAGCAGTTCCATAAGAACTGTTATAGTTTATAACCCCTAGGTGGCGCTGTACTCTGACTTCCCAGGTACCTTCAGGACATCATGTCGAAGCTCCTTACTAATTTTTGCGCGGATATGTCCAATAGTTAAAAAAATATAACGAATTATGTGAAATTTCAAAATGGCGGACAGGCGGTTCGGTCAAACCCGGCATAATACACATCGACAGATGCGGCATGAGGTAAGCAATCCATAGACATCAAGATCATAATTTTCTGACAAACAGTTCAGAAGTTATGGGCAAAAATAGCCTATTTTATTATCTCATGACCCATAGGTGGCGCTGTCACCAAATTTGGCATGGACCCCAAGTTCATGGTCCACATGAAGTGTACCAAATTTCATTTGAATTGATCAAAGAATGACTGAGCTACAGCTTCAGAACCATTTTTGCGTCAACCTCGTTAACTTTGCGCATTTACTACTTTTGAACAAAGATAAATATCAAAATTCTGTTCGGTCATTTCTGTGCGGCTCACTCCAAAGATCATCTGTGCCAAATCTGATAAGAATTGAACCACATTTGAAGGAGGAGTAGCGAAAAAACGAAATACTGTACATTTCAAAATGGCCGCTACTGTAATGGGTGGAGTTCTACTGTAAAGTATCAAATTCAATAAGTGGGATGAGAGCAATCACGTGTACTAAGTAGAATTTTCATAGATCAAGCGGATCACCAGTTATAACCATTTGAACATTGAATTTTTGCACTGCTGGTGGCGCTATAGAGTTAGTGCTAGAGACCCCATTTTTGGTCACTTGACTTTTCAGTACCACCTCTACAACTGTGCCAAATTTCATCATTTTCCTATGTACGGTTCATAGGGCTGCCATAGACTCCCATTGCGGAAAAATAATAATAATAATACTGACAATTCCAATAGGTGTCTCAGCACCTTCGGTGCTTGACCCCTAAATATAGCTGCAAGCAGCAACACGGGGTCAAGCACCTTCGGCGCAATGCACACAAAGCACAGCAAGCACACAAAGCACAGCAAGCTCACAATGCACAGCAAGCACACAAAGCACAGCAAGCACACAAAGCACAGCAAGCACACAAATCACAGCAGGCACACAAAGCACAGCAAGCTCACAAAGCACAGCAAGCACACAAAGCACAGCAAGCACACAAAGCATAGCAAGCTCACAAAGCACACAAAGCACAGCAAGCTCACAAAGCACAACCAGCACACAAAGCACAGCAAGCTCACAAAGCACAGCAAGCACACAAAGCACAGCAAGAAACAGCACAATGCAGAGCAACAACAGCAAACATGGAAAAATAGAAAACATGTGAACTACAGACAGGTTGAGAAGAATTGATGAGGAAGAACAAAACGTCATGATTCAGGTGGGATTCGAACCCAGGAACTCAGAATCTCAATGCATGTGGTTTAACTAGATGCGCCACTCAGTTGACACAGTTCATGAGGCAGCAGACAAGAGATTAGAGAGCTGAAAGGATTAACATATGTCAATCACCAAAGATGCAGGAAAGACACAGCAGAAGCACCACAATGCAGAGCAACAACAGCAAACATGGAAAAATAGAACACATGTGAACTACAGACAGGTTGAGAAGAATTGATGAGGAAGAACAAAACATCATGACTCAGGTGGGATTCGAACCCAGGAACTCAGAATCTCAATGCATGTGGTTTAACTAGATGCGCCACTCAGTTGACACAGTTTATGAGGCAGCAGACAAGAGATTAGAGAGCTGAAAGGATTAACATATGTCAATCACCAAAGATGCAGGAAAGACACAGCAGAAGCACCACAATGCAGAGCAACAACAGCAAACATGGAAAAATAGAACACATGTGAACTACAGACAGGTTGAGAAGAATTGATGAGGAAGAACAAAACGTCATGACTCAGGTGGGATTCGAACCCAGGAACTCAGAATCTCAATGCATGTGGTTTAACTAGATGCGCCACTCAGTTGACACAGTTCATGAGGCAGCAGACAAGAGATTAGAGAGCTGAAAGGATTAACATGTCAATCACCAAAGATGCAGAATTGACACAGCAGAAGTAGAAATAACAGAAATACAATGTACATGAGTTCAAGTGAAATTGAAGACAAGCAGACCATTATGTATAGTGATGCTATACAATGTAATATACAGTCACATTAATTTATTACTATGACAAATAGACAACGTCACAGGCACGGTAAACTTTAGAGTGGTATTTCTAAGAAAGAGAACAGAATATCAAAAATCTGTTCGGTCACATCTGTGCGGATTGCTCCAAACATTATACGAGCAGAACCTGACATAAAATACACAAAATTTGTAAAAGGAGTAGCGAAAAAATCATTTACCATATGCCTTACAATAACACCTGAACATAATGTTGGAAAATGACAAACAAGGTATCGTTGCGATCAGCATAAAACAGTGAATACAATTTCACAAAGAAAATGTATATCAGACAATGTATTCAGAAGTTATAAGCAGTTCAATAAGAACTGTTATAGTTTATAACCCCTAGGTGGCGCTGTACTCTGACTTCCCAGGTACCTTCAGGATATCATATCAAAGGTCCTTACCATTTTTTGCGCGGATATGTCCAATAGTTCAAAAAATATAACAATTTATTTGAAATTTCAAAATGGCGGACAGGCGGTTTGGTCAAACACGGCATAATTCACATCGACAGATGTGGCATGAAGTGAGCAATCCATAGACATCAAGATCATAATTTTCTGACAAACAGTTCAGAAGTTATGGGCAAAAATAGCCTATTTTATTATCTCATGACCCATAGGTGGCGCTGTCACCAAATTTGGCATGGACCCCAAGTTCATGGTCCACATGAAGTGTACCAAATTTCATTGCAATTGATCAAAGAATGACTGAGCTACAGCTTCAGAACCATTTTTGCGTCAACCTCGTTAAGTTTGCGCATTTATTACTTTTGAACAAAGATAAAAATCAAAATTCTGTTCGGTCATTTCTATGCGGCTCACTCCAAAGATCATCTGTGCCAAATCTCATAAGAATTGAACCACATTTGAAGGAGGAGTAGCGAAAAAACGAAATACTGTACATTTCAAAATGGCCGCTACTGTAATGGGTGGAGTCTTACTGTAAAGTATCAAATTCAATAAGCGGGATGAGAGCAATCACGTGTACTAAGTAGAATTTTCATAGATCAAATAGTTCACCAATTATAACAGTTTGAACATTGAATTTTTGGACTACTGGTGGCGCTATAGAGTTACTGCTAAAGACCCCATTTTTGGTCATATGACTATTTATGACCATCTCTACAACTGTGCCAAATTTCATCATTTTCCTATGTACGGTTCATAGGGCTGCCATAGACTCCCATTGGGGAAAAATAATAATAATAATAATAATAATAATAATACTAACAAAAACAATAGGTGTCTCAGCACCTTCGGTGCTTGACCCCTAAATATAGCTGCAAGCAGCGATTCGGGGCCAAGCACCTTCAGCGCAATGAGCAACCAAAGCACAGCAAGCAACATAGAAGGTATCAATGACCCAGTGCGCATTGAACACCCAAGGTGAATCAAGAACACAAGTACCCAAAGCGTAGCAATCACCGATCAGAACCACCGCAGTGCAGAGCAGCAACAGAAAACATGACGAAAATAGAACATATGTGAACTACAGACAGGTCGAGAAGAATAGGTGAGAAAGAACAAAACTTTAATAGAACAAATTAAAATTTGACGCAGGCGGGATTTGAACCCAAGAACTCAGAATCTCTTTGCATGTGACTAACACGATACGCCATTTAGTTGACACAGTTCATGAGGCAGCAGAATAGAGTGTACAGAGATGAAAGCATTGACAAATGCCAATCACCACAGAAGCAGAAATGACACAGCAGAGCAGATATAACAGAAATATAATGTATATAAGAATCAACAAGCTCAAGTGAGGTTGAAGACAAGAAGAACATTCTGTACAGAAACGCTATGAAATGTAATATACTGTAATTAACTATGACAAATAGACAACATCACAGGCACGGTCAACTTTGGAGCAATATTTCTAAGAAAGAGAACAGAATATAAAAAATCTGTTCGGTCATTTCTGTGCGGATTGCTCCAAACATTATACGAGCAGAACCTGGCATAAAATAAACAACATTTGTAAAAGGAGTAGCGAAAAGATCATTTACCATATGCCTTACAATAACATATGAAAAGAATGTTGGAAAATGACAAACGAGGTATCGTTGCGATCGGCATAAACCAGTGAAACTAATTCCACAAAGAATATATATATCAGACAAACAATGCAGAAGTTATGGGCAAAAATAGACTACTTTCATATCTCATGACCCATAGGTGGCACTGTCATCACATTTTGCATGGACCACCAGTTCATGGTCCATATGAAGCGTACCAAATTTCATTTCAATTGATCAAAGATTGACCGAGCTACAGCTTCAGAACCATTTTTGTGTCAACCTCGTTAAGTTTGTGCCTTTATTACTTTTGAACAAAGATAAATATCAAAATTCTGTTCAGTCATTTCTGTGCGGCTCACTCCAAAGATGACCTGTGTCAAATTTCATAACAATTGAACCAAATTTGAAGGAGGAGTAGCGAAAAAACGAAATACTGTACATTTCAAAATGGCCACTACTGTAATGGGTGGAGTTTTACTGTAAGGCATTAAAAACAACAAGCATGAGGAGAGCAATCACCTGTACTAAGTAGAATTTTCATAGATCAAGCGGATCAGCAGTTATAACCATTTGAACATTGAATTTTTGCACTGCTGGTGGCGCTATAGAGTTAGTGCTAGAGACCCCATTTTTGGGCACATGACTATTTATGACCACCACTACAACTGTGCCAAATTTCATCATTTTCCTATGTACGGTTCATAGGGCTGCCATAGACTCCCATTGAGGAAGAAGAAAAATGTACTAACAGAAACAATGACCAATATAGCTGCAAGCAGCGATACGGGGCCAAGCACCATCAGCGCAATGAGCTCCCAAAGCACAGCAAGAAAGATACAACTTATCAATCACTCAGGGCGCATTGAGCACCCAAGGTGCATCAAGAACACAAGGCTCAGCAAAGAACCCAAAGCGTAGCAATGACAGAGCAGAAACACCGCAGTGCAGAGCAGCAACAGAAAACATGGCAAAAATAGAACATATGTGAACTACAGACAGGTCAAAAAGAATAGGTGAGAAAGAACAAAACTATAATAGAAGAAATTAACACCTGGCTCAGGTGGGATTCTAACCCATGAACTCAGGATCTCTATGCAAACGACTTAACAGATGCGCCACTCAGTAGACACAGCTCAAGGGGCAGCAGAAAAGAGCTTACATGCCATACAAAGAATTCAGAAGTTATAAGCAGTTCTATAAGAACTGTTATAGTTTATACCCCTAGGTGGCGCTGTTCTCTGATTTCCTCAGGACGTCATGCCGAAGCTCCCTACCGATTTTTGCGCAGACATATCCGATACTTCAAAAGTTATAGCAATTTATCACAGATTTCAAAATGGCGGACAGGCGGTTCGGTCAATCCCAGCATAATACATATCGGCAGATGCGGCATGAGCCAAGGAATCCGTAGACACCAAGATCATAATTTTCTGACAAACGATTCAGAAGTTATGCGCAAAAATAGCCTTTTTTCCTATCTCATGACCCATAGGTGGCGCTGTCACCAAATTTGGCATGGACCCCCATTTCATGGTCGACATGAAGCGTACCAAATTTCATCTCGATTGATCAAAGAATGACCGAGATACAGCCTCAGAACCAATTTTGCGTCAATCTCGTTAAGTTCGCGCATTAATTACTTTTGAATAAAGAAAAATATCAAAATTCTGTTCAGTCATTTCTATGCGGCTCACTCCAAAGATCACATGTGCAAAATCTCAAAAGAATTGAACCAAAATTGAAGGAGGAGTAGCGAAAAAACGAAATACTGTACATTTCAAAATGGCCGATACTGTAATGGGTGGAGTCTTACTGTAAGGTATTAAAAACAATAATCATGAGGAGAGCAATCAAGTGTACTACGTAGAATTTTCATAGAGCAAATGGATCACGAGTTATAACCATTTGAACATTGAATTTTTGAGATGATGGTGGCGCTATAGAGTTACTGCTAGAGACCCCATTTTTGACCAAATGACTATTTATGACCACCACTACAACTGTGCCAAATTTCATCATTTTCCTATATACGGTTCATAGGGCTGCCATAGACTCCCATTGGGGAAGCGGAAAAATAATAATAATAAATATAGCTGCAAGCAGCGATACGGGGCCAAGCACCATCAGCGCAATGAGCACCCAAAGCACAGCAAGAAACATACAACGTATCAATCACCCAGGGCGCATTGAGCACCCAAGGTGCATCAAGAACACAAGGCGCCACAAAGAACCCAAAGCGTAGCAATGACAGAGCAGAACCACCGCAGTGCAGAGCAGCAACAGAAAACATGGCAAAAATAGAACATATGTGAACTACAGACAGGTCAAGAAGAATAGGTGGGAAAGAACAAAACTCTAATAGAAGGAATTAACACCTGCCTCAGGTGGGATTCGAACCCATGAACTCAGGATCTCTATGCATGGGACTTAACAGATGCGCCACTCAGTAGACACAGCTCAAGGAGCAGCAGAAAAGAGCTTACATGCCATACAAAGAATTCAGAAGTTATAAGCAGTTCTATAAGAACTGTTATAGTTTATACCCCTAGGTGGCGCTGTTCTCTGATTTCCTCAGGACGTCATGCCGAAGCTCCCTACCGATTTTTGCGCCGATATATCCGATACTTCAAAAGTTATAGCAATTTATCACAGATTTCAAAATGGCGGACAGGCGGTTCGGTCAATCCCAGCATAATACATATCGGCAGATGCGGCATGAGCCAAGGAATCCGTAGACACCAAGATCATAATTTTCTGACAAACAATTCAGAAGTTATGCGCAAAAATAGCCTTTTTTCCTATCTCATGACCCATAGGTGGCGCTGTCACCAAATTTGGCATGGACCCCCATTTCATGGTCGACATGAAGCGTACGAAATTTCATCTCGATTGATCAAAGAATGACCGAGATACAGCCTCAGAACCAATTTTGCGTCAATCTCGTTAAGTTCACGCATTAATTACTTTTGAATAAAGAAAAATATCAAAATTCTGTTCAGTCATTTCTATGCGGCTCACTCCAAAGATCACCTGTGCCAAATCTCATAAGAATTGAACCAAATTTGAAGGAGGAGTAGCGAAAAAACGAAATACTGTACATTTCAAAATGGCCGATACTGTAATGGGAGGAGTCTTACTGTAAAGTATCAAATTCAATAAGCGGGATGAGAGCAATCATGTGTACTAAGTAGAATTCTCATAGATCAAACAGATCTGCAGTTATAACCATTTGAATATTGAATTTTTGAGATGATGGTGGCGGTATAGAGTTACTGCTAGAGACCCCATTTTTGGCCAAATGACTATTTATGACCACCACTACAACTGTGCCAAATTTCATCATTTTCCTATATACGGTTCATAGGGCTGCCATAGACTCCCATTGGGGAAGATTAAGATTAAGAAGAATAATAATACTAACAGAAACAATAGGTGCCACAGCACCATAGGTGCTTGGCCCCTAAAAATATAGCTGCAAGCAGCGATACGGGGCCAAGCACCATCAGCGCAATGAGCACCCGAAGCACAGCAAGAAACATACAACGTATCAATCACCCAGGGCGCATTGAGCACCCAAGGTGCATCAAGAACACAAGGCGCCGCAAAGAACCCAAAGCATAGCAATGACAGAGCAGAACCACCGCAGTGCAGAGCAGCAACAGAAAACATGGCAAAAATAGAACATATGTGAACTACAGACAGGTCAAGAAGAATAGGTGGGAAAGAATAAAACTTTAGTAGAAGAAAGTAATACCTGCCTCAGGTTGGATTCGAACCCATGAACTCAGGATCTCTTTGCAAACGACTTAACAGATGCACCACTCAGTAGACACAGCTCAATGGGCAGCAGAAAAGAGCTTACATGCCATACAAAGAATTCAGAAGTTATAAGCAGTTCTATAAGAACTGTTATAGTTTATACCCCTAGGTGGCGCTGTTCTCTGATTTCCTCAGGACGTCATGCCGAAGCTCCCTACCGATTTTTGCGCCGATATATCCGAT
Organism: Misgurnus anguillicaudatus; assembly: GCF_027580225.2. NCBI lineage: Eukaryota > Metazoa > Chordata > Actinopteri > Cypriniformes > Cobitidae > Misgurnus > Misgurnus anguillicaudatus. The sequence goes on from NC_073341.2 coordinate 16,978,993, forward strand.
ACTTCAAAAGTTATAGCAATTTATCACAGATTTCAAAATGGCGGACAGGCGGTTCGGTCAATCCCGGCATAATACATATCGACAGATGCGGCATGGGCCAAGGAATCCGTAGACACCAAGATCATAATTTTCTGACAAACGATTCAGAAGTTATGCACAAAAATAGCCTTTTTTACTATCTCATGACCCATAGGTGGCGCTGTCACCAAATTTGGCATGGACCCCCATTTCATGGTCGACATGAAGCGTACCAAATTTCATCTCGATTGATCAAAGAATGACCGAGATACAGCTTCAGAACCAATTTTGCGTCAATCTCGTTAAGTTCACGCATTAATTACTTTTGAATAAAGAAAAATATCAAAATTCTGTTCAGTCATTTCTATGCGGCTCACTCCAAAGATCACATGTGCCAAATCTCATAAGAATTGAACCAAATTTGAAGGAGGAGTAGCGAAAAAAAGAAATACTGTACATTTCAAAATGGCCGATACTGTAATGGGAGGAGTCTTACTGTAAAGTATCAAATGCAATAAGCGGGATGAGAGCAATCACATGTACTAAGTAGAATTCTCATAGATCTAATGGATCACGAGTTATAACCATTTGAACATTGAATATTTGAGATGATGGTGGCGCTATAGAGTTACTGCTAGAGACCCCATTTTTGGCCAAATGACTATTTATGACCACCACTACAACTGTGCCAAATTTCATAATTTTCCTACATACGGTTCATATGGCTGCCATAGACTCCCATTGGGGAAGCGGAAAAATAATAATAATAAATATAGCTGCAAGCAGCGATACGGGGCCAAGCACCATCAGCGCAATGAGCACCCGAAGCACAGCAAGAAACATACAACGTATCAATCACCCAGGGCGCATTGAGCACCCAAGGTGCATCAAGAACACAAGGCGCCGCAAAGAACCCAAAGCGTAGCAATGACAGAGCAGAACCACCGCAGTGCAGAGCAGCAACAGAAAACATGGCAAAAATAGAACATATGTGAACTACAGACAGGTCGAGAAGAATAGGTGGGAAAGAACAAAACTTTAATAGAAGAAATTAACATCTGCCTCAGGCGGGATTCGAACCCATGAACTCAGGATCTCAATGCATACGCCTTAACAGATGCGCCACTCAGTAGACACAGCTCAAGGGACAGCAGACAGAGCTGACAGAGATGCAAGCATTGACATATGCCAATCACCAAAGATGCAAAAATGATACCACAGATCAGAAATGACAGAAATACAATGTATATGAGAATCAAAAAGCTCAAATGAGATTGAAAACAAGAAGAACATTCTGTACAGTAATGCTATAAAATGTAATATACAGTAATTCACTAGGCCGAATAGACAACGTCACAGGCACGGTCAATTTTGGAGCGGTATATCTAAGAAAGAGAACCAAATATAAAAAATCTGTTCGGTCATTTCTGTGCGGATTGCTCCAAACATTATACGAGCAGAACCTGGCATAAAATAAACAAAATTTCTAAAAGGAGTAGCGAAAAAATCATCTACCATATGCCTTACAATAACACATGAACAGAATGTTGGAAAATGACAAACGAGGTATCATTGCGATCGGCATACACCAGTGAATCCAATTTCACAAAGAAAATGTATATCAGACAAAGTATTCAGAAGTTATAAGCAGTTCGATAAGAACTGTTATAGTTTACAACCCCTAGGTGGCGCTGTACTCTGATTTCCCAGGTACCCTCAGGACATCATGCCGAAGCTCCCTACCGATTTTTGCGCCGATATATCCGATACTTCAAAAGTTATAGCAATTTATCACAGATTTCAAAATGGCGGACAGGCGGTTGGGTCAATCCCGGCATAATACATATCGACAGATGCGGCATGAGCCAAGGAATCCGTAGACACCAAGATCATAATTTTCTGACAAACGATTCAGAAGTTATGCACAAAAAGAGCCTTTTTTCCTATCTCATGACCCATAGGTGGCGCTGTTACCAAATTTGGCATGGACCCCCATTTCATGGTCGACATGAAGCGTGCCAAATTTCATCTCGATTGATCAAAGAATGACGAGATACAGCTTCAGAACCAATTTTGCGTCAATCTCGTTAAGTTCAAGCATTAATTACTTTTGAATAAAGAAAAATATCAAAATTCTGTTCAGTCATTTCTATGCGGCTCACTCCAAAGATCACATGTGCCAAATCTCATAAGAATTGAACCAAATTTGAAGAAGGAGTAGCGAAAAAACGAAATACTGTACATTTCAAAATGGCCGATACTGTAATGGGAGGAGTCTTACTGTAAAGTATCAAATTCAATAAGCGGGATGAGAGCAATCACGTGTACTAAGTAGAATTCTCATAGATCTAATGGTTCACCAGTTATAACCATTTGAATATTGAATTTTTGAGATGATGGTGGCGCTATAGAGTTACTGCTAGAGACCCCATTTTTGGCCAAATGACTATTTATGACCACCACTACAACTGTGCCAAATTTCATCATTTTCCTACATACGGTTCATAGGGCTGCCATAGACTCCCATTGGGGAAGCGGAAAAATAATAATAAATATAGCTGCAAGCAGCGATACGGGGCCAAGCACCTTCAGCGCAATGAGCACCCAAAGCACAGCAAAAACCACACGACGCAGCAAATGTGCAAACCGCAGAAAGCGCGCAATACAGAGGCCGAACCCGAAGCAAAGCAAATGCAGAGCAGAACCACTGCAGTGCGGAGCAACAACAGTAAAGATGGCAAAAATATAACACGTGTGGAAAACCAGACAGGTCGAGAAGAACGTGTTAAAGTGAACACAAAAGGAAATCTCAATAAGTGAAAGTAAGAGCTGGGATTCGAACCCATGACCTCAGGTTCCCAAAGCACAGCAGTTACCGCATGCGCCACTGAGTAAACGATTAAACCACTGAGTTTGTGTGTCCAAGCTATAGAATAGAGATTTAGAGCTGTAAACATTGATATCCAGCAATTACCAAAAGTGCAGAAATGACAACAGAGAGCACAAATAACTGAAATACAATGTATAGTATGAGATTCACAAAACTTAAGTGAGAAAAAAGTTAAGACAAAATATCACTGCACATGGGATTCGAACCCATGACCTCAGAATCTCATGGCATGTGGTTAACCAGATGCACAACTCAGTTAACACAGCTCAAAGGGCAGCAAAAAAACAGCTTAGGTGCTGCAAGGATTGACATGTGCCAATCAACTCAGATGCAGAACTGACAGTGCAGAGCAGAACTAACAGAAATACAATGTATATGAGAATCAAAAAGCTCAAGTGAGATTGAAGACAAGAAGATCATTCTGTATAGTAATGCTATACAATGTAATATACAGTCACATTAATTTACTATGACAAATAGACAATGTCACAGGCACGGTCAACTTTGGAGTGGTATTTCTAAGAAAGAGAACAGAATATCAAAAAGCTGTTCGGTCATTTCTGTGTGGATTGCTCCAAACATTATACGAGCAGTACCTGGCATAAAATAAACAAAATTTGTAAAGGGAGTAGCGAAAAAATCATCTACCATATGCTTTACAATAACACATGAACAGAATGTTGGAAAATGACAAACGAGGTATCGTTGCAATCGGCATGAATACAATTTCACAAAGAAATTAATATCAGACAAAGTATTCAGAAGTTATAAGCAGTTCCATAAGAACTGTTATAGTTTATAACCCCTAGGTGGCGCTGTACTCTGACTTCCCAGGTACCTTCAGGACATCATGTCGAAGCTCCTTACTAATTTTTGCGCGGATATGTCCAATAGTTCAAAAAATATAACAAATTATGTGAAATTTCAAAATGGCGGACAGGCGGTTCGGTCCAACCCGGCATAATACACATCGGCAGATGCGGCATGAGGTAAGCAATCCATAGACATCAAGATCATAATTTTCTGACAAACAGTTCAGAAGTTATGGGCAAAAATAGCCTATTTTCATATCTCATGACCCATTGGTGGCGCTGTCACCAAATTTGGCATGAACCCCAAGTTCATGGTCCACATGAAGTGTACCAAATTTCATTTCAATGGATCAAAGAATGACCGAGCTACAGCTTCAGAACCATTTTTGCGTCAACCTCGTTAAGTTTGCGCATTTATTACTTTTGAACAAAGATAAATATCAAAATTCTGTTCGGTCACTTCTGTGCGGCTCACTCCAAAGTTCACCTGTGCCAAATTTCATAACAATTGAACCAAATTTGAAGGAGGAGTAGCGAATAAACCGAATATTGTACATTTCAAAATGGCCGCTACTGTAATGGGTGGAGTTTTACTGTAAGGCATTAAAAACAACAAGCATGAGGAGAGCAATCACGTGTACTAAGTAGAATTTTCATAGATCAAGCGGATCAGCAGTTATAACCATTTGAACATTGAATTTTTGCACTGCTGGTGGCACTATAGAGTTAGGACTAGAGACCCCATTTTTGGTCACATGACTTTTTAAGACCACCACTACAACTGTGCCAAATTTCATCATTTTTCTACGTACGGTTCATAGGGCTGCCATAGACTCCCATTGGGGAAGAAGAAGAATAATAATACTGACAGTTCCAATAGGTGCCTCAGCACCTTCGGTGCTTGGCCCCTAATAAATATAGCTGCAAGCAGCGATTCGGGGCCAAGCACCATCAGCGCAATGAGCACCCAAAGCACAGCAAGAAACATACAACGTATCAATCACCCAGGGCGCATTGAGCACCCAAGGTACATCAAGAACACAAGGCGCCGCAAAGAACCCAAAGCGTAGCAATGACAGAGCAGAACCACCGCAGTGCAGAGCAGCAACAGAAAACATGGCAAAAATAGAACATATGTGAACTACAGACAGGTCAAGAAGAATAGGTGGGAAAGAACAAAACTTTAATAGAAGAAATTAATACCTGCCTCAGGTTGGAATCAAACCCATGAACTCAGGATCTCTTTGCAAATGACTTAACAGATGCTCCACTCAGTATACACAGCTCAAGGGGCAGCAGAAAAGAGCTTACATGCCATACAAAGAATTCAGAAGTTATAAGTAGTTCTATAAGAACTGTTATTGTTTATAACCCCTAGGTGTCGCGGTTCACTGATTTCCTCAGGACGTCATTCCGAAGCTCCCTACCGATTTTTGCGCCGATATATCCGATACTTCAAAAGTTATAGCAATTTATCACAGATTTCAAAATGGCGGACAGGCGGTTCGGTCAATCCCGGCATAATACATATCGACAGATGCGGCATGAGCCAAGGAATCCGTAGACACCAAGATCATAATTTTCTGACAAACGATTCAGAAGTTATGCACAAAAATAGCCTTTTTTCCTATCTCATGACCGATAGGTGGCGCTGTCACCAAATTTGGCATGGACCCCCATTTCATGGTCGACATGAAGTGTACCAATTTTCATCTCGATTGATCAAAGAATGACAGAGATACAGCTTCAGAACCAATTTTGCGTCAATCTCGTTAAGTTTACGCATTAATTACTTTTGAATAAAGAAAAATATCAAAATTCTGTTCAGTCATTTCTATGCGGCTCACTCCAAAGATCACATGTGCCAAATCTCATAAGAATTGAACCAAATTTGAAGGAGGAGTAGGGAAAAAACGAAATACTGTACATTTCAAAATGGCCGATACTGTAATGGGAGGAGTCTTACTGTAAAGTATCAAATTCAATAAGCGGGATGAGAGCAATCACGTGTACTAAGTAGAATTCTCATAGATCTAATGGATCACGAGTTATAACCATTTGAACATTGAATTTTTGAGATGATGGTGGCGCTATAGAGTTACTGCTAGAGACCCCATTTTTGGCCAAATGACTATTTATGACCACCACTACAACTGTGCCAAATTTCATCATTTTCCTACATACGGTTCATAGGGCTGCCATAGACTCCCATTGGGGAAGATTAAGATTAAGATTAAGAATAAATAGCTGCAAGCAGCGATTCGGGGCCAAGCACCTTTAGCGCAATGAGCATCCAAAGCACAAAAAGCAACATAGAAGGTATCAATAACCCAATGCGCATGGACCACCCAAGGTGCATCAAGAACACAAGGCGCAGCAAGTACCCAAAGCGTAGCATTCACACAGCAGAACCACCGCAGTGCAGAGCAGCAACAGAAAATATGACAAAAATAGAACATATGTGAACTACAGAAGGGTTGAGAAGAATAGGTGAGAAAGAACAAAACTTTAATAGAACAAATTAACACTTGCCTCAAGCGGGTTTCGAACCCATGAACTAAGCATCTCTTTCCATGTGACTAACACGATACGCCATTCAGTTAACACGGTTCATGAGGCAGCAGAATAGAGTGTACAGAGATGAAAGCATTGACATATGCCAATCACCACAGATGCAGAAATGACACAGCAGAGCAGATATAACTGAAGAATAATGTATATAAGAATCAACAAGCTCAAGTGAGGTTGTAGACAAGAAGAACATTCTGTACAGAAACGCTATGAAATGTAATATACAGTAATTAACTATGACAAATAGACAACATCACAAGCACGGTCAACTTTGGAGCAATATTTCTAAGAAAGAGAACAGAATATAAAAAATCTGTTCGGTCATTTCTGTGCGGATTGCTCCAAACATTATACGAGCAGAACCTGGCATAAAATAAACAAAATTTGTAAAAGGAGTAGCGAAAAGATAATTTACCATATGCCTTACAATAACACATGAACAGAATGTTGGAAAATGATAAACGAGGTATCGTTGCGATCGGCATAAACCAGTGAAACTAATTTCACAAAGAATATATATATCAGACGATCGATTCAGAAGTTATGTGCAAAAATAGCATTTTTTCATATCTCATGACCCATAGGTGGTGCTGTCACCAAATTTGGCATGGACCCCCAGTTCATGGTCGACATGAAGTGTACCAAATTTAACTTCGATTGATCAAAGAATGACCAAGATACAGCTTCAGAAACAATTTTGCGTCAACCTTGTTAAGTTCACACATTAATTACTTTTGAATAAAGAAAAAAATCAAAATTCTGTTCAGTCATTTCTATGCGGCTCACTCCAAAGATCACCTGTGCCAAATTTCATAACATTTGAACCAAATTTGAAGGAGGAGTAGCGAAAAAACAAAATACTGTACATTTCAAAATTGCCGCTACTGTAATGGGAGGAGTCTTACTGTAAAGTATCAAATTCAATAAGCGGGATGAGAGCAATCACGTGTACTAAGTAGAATTTTCATAGATCTAATGGATCACAAGTTATAACTATTTGAACATTGAATATTTGAGCTGATGGTGGCGCTATAGAGTTACTGCTAGAGACTCCATTTTTGGCCACATGAATATTTATGACCAACATTACAACTGTGCAAAATTTCATCATTTTCTTACATTCGGTTCATAGGGCTGCCATAGACTTCCATTGGGGAAGAAAAATTTACTAACAGAAACAATGACCAATAGCTGCAAGCAGCAACACGGGGTCAAGCACCTTCGGCGCAATGCACACACAGCACAGCAAGCTCACAATGCACAGCAAGCACACAAAGCACAGCAATTACACAAATCACAGCAGGCACACAAAGCACAGCAAGCTCACAAAGCACAGCAAGCACACAAAGCACAGCAAGCACACAAAGCACAGCAAGCACACAAAGCACAACAAGCACACAAAGCATAGCAAGATCACAAAGCACAGCAATTACACAAATCACAGCCGGCACACAAAGCACAGCAAGCTCACAAAGCACAGCAAGAACACAAAGCACAGCAAGCACACAATGCACAGCAAGCACAGCAATTACACAAATCACAGCAAGCACACAAAGCACAGCAAGCACACAAAGCACAGCAAGCTCACAATGCACATCAAGCACACAAAGCACAGCAATTACACAAATCACAGCAGGCACACAAATCACAGCAAGCTCAGAAAGCACAGCAAGCACACAAAGCACACAAAGCACAGCAAGCTCACAATGCACAGCAAGCACACAAAGCACAGCAATTACACAAATCACAGCAGGCACACAAAGCACAGCAAGCTCACAAAGCACAGCAAGGACACAAAGCACAGCAAGCACACAAAGCACAACAAGCACACAAAGCATAGCAAGAACACAAAGCACAGCAATCACACAAATCACAGCCGGCACACAAAGCACAGCAAGCTCACAAAGCACAGCAAGCACACAAAGCACAGCAAGCACACAAAGCACAGCAAGCACAGCAATTACACAAATCACAGCAGACACACAAAGCACAGCAAGCTCACAAAGCACAGCAAGCACACAAAGCACAGCAAGCATAGCAAGCACACAAAGCACAGCAAGCTCACAAAGCACAGCAAGAACCACCATAAAGCAGAGCAACAACAGCAAACATGAAAAAATAGAACACATGTGAACTACAGACAGGTTGAGAAGAATTGATGAGGAAGAACAAAACGTCATGACTCAGGTGGGATTTGAACCCAGGAACTCAGAATCTCAATGCATATGATTATCTAGATGCGCCACTCAGTTGACACAGTTCATGAGGCAGCAGACAAGAGATTAGAGAGCTGAAAGGATTAACATATGTCAATCATCAAAGATGCAGGAAAGACACAGCAGAAGCACCACAATGCAGAGCAACAACAGCAAACATGAAAAAATAGAACACATGTGAACTACAGACAGGTTGAGAAGAATTGATGAGGAAGAACAAAACGTCATGACTCAGGTGGGATTTGAACCCAGGAACTCAGAATCTCAATGCATATGATTATCTAGATGCGCCACTCAGTTGACACAGTTCATGAGGCAGCAGACAAGAGATTAGAGAGCTGAAAGGATTAACATATGTCAATCATCAAAGATGCAGGAAAGACACAGCAGAAGCACCACAATGCAGAGCAACAACAGCAAACATGGAAAAATAGAACACATGTGAACTACAGACAGGTTGAGAAGAATTGATGAGGAAGAACAAAACATCATGACTCAGGTGGGATTCGAACCCAGGAACTTAGAATCTAAATGCAATTGGTTATGTAGATGCGCCACTCAGTTGACACAGTTCATGAGGCAGCAGACAAGAGATTAGAGAGCTGAAAGGATTAACATGTCAATCACCAAAGATGCAGAATTGACACAGCAGAAGTAGAAATAACAGAAATACAATGTACATTAGTTCAAGTGAAATTGAAGACAAGCAGATCATTATGTATAGTGATGCTATACAATGTAATATACAGTCACATTAATTTATTACTATGACAAATAGACAACGTCACAGGCACGGTAAACTTTACAGTGGTATTTCTAAGAAAGAGAACAGAATATCAAAAATCTGTTCGGTCACATCTGTGCGGATTGCTCCAAACATTATACGAGCAGAACCTGACATAAAATACACAAAATTTGTAAAAGGAGTAGCGAAAAAATCATTTACCATATGCCTTACAATAACACCTGATTATAATGTTGGAAAATGACAAACAAGGTATCGTTGCGATCGGCATAAAACAGTGAATACAATTTCACAAAGAATATGTACATCAGACAAAGTATTCAGAAGTAATAAGCAGTTCAATAAGAACTGTTATAGTTTATAACCCCTAGGTGGCGCTGTACTCTGACTTCCCATGTACCTTCAGGACATCATGTCGAAGCTCCTTACCATTTTTTGCGCGGATATGTCCAATAGTTCAAAAAATATAACAATTTATTTGAAATTTCAAAATGGCGGACAGGCGGTTTGGTCAAACCCGGCATAATTCACATCGACAGATGCGGCATGAGGTAAGCAATCCATAGACATCAAGATCATAATTTTCTGACAAACAGTTCAGAAGTTATGGGAAATAATAGCCTATTTTTCTATCTCATGACCCATAGGTGGCGCTGTCACCGAATTTGGCATGGACCCCAAGTTCATGGTCCACATGAAGTGTACCAAATTTCATTTCAATTGATCAAAGAATGACTGAGCTACAGCTTCAGAACCATTTTTGTGTCAACCTCGTTAAGTTTGCGCATTTATTACTTTTGAACAAAGATCAATATCAAAATTCTGTTCGGTCATTTCTATGCGGCTCACTCCAAAGATCATCTGTGCCAAATCTCATAAGAATTGAACCGCATTTGAAGGAGGAGTAGCGAAAAAACGAAATACTGTACATTTCAAAATGGCCGCTACTGTAATGGGTGGAGTCTTACTGTAAAGTATCAAATTCAATAATTGGAATGAGAGCAATCACGTGTACTAAGTAGAATTTTCATAGATCAAATGGTTCACTATTTATAACAGTTTGAACATTGATTTTTTGCACTGCTGGTGGCGCTATAGAGTTATTGCTAGAGACCCCATTTTTGGTCACATGACTATTTATGACCACCTCTACAACTGTGCCAAATTTCATCATTTTCCTATGTACGGTTCATAGGGCTGCCATAGACTCCCATGGGACGATAATAATAATAATAATAATAATACTAACAATTCCAATAGGTGTCTCAGCACCTTCGGTGCTTGACCCCTAAATATAGCTGCAAGCAGCAACACGGGGTCAAGCACCTTCGGCGCAATGCACACAAAGCACAGCAAGCACACAAAGCACAGCAAGCTCACAATGCACAGCAAGCACACAAAGCACAGCAAGAACCACCACAATGCAGAGCAACAACAGCAGACATGGAAAAACAGAACACATGTGAACTACAGACAGTTTGAGAAGAATTGATGAGGAAGAACAAAACGTCATGACTCAGGTGGGATTCGAACCCAGGAACTCAGAATCTCAATGGATCTGGTTAACTAGATGCACCACTCAGTTGACACAGTTCATGAGGCAGCAGACAAGAGATTAGAGAGCTGAAAGGATTAACATATGTCAATCACCAAAGATGCAGGAAAGACACAGCAGAAGCACCACAATGCAGAGCAACAACAGCAAACATGGAAAAATAGAACACATGTGAACTACAGACAGGTTGAGAAGAATTGATGAGGAAGAACAAAACATCATGACTCAGGTGGGATTCGAACCCAAGAACTCAGAAACTCTATGCGGTTGCCTTACTCGCCACGCCACTCAGTTGACACAGTTCAAGGGACAGCAGAAAAGAGATTACAGAGATGCAGGATTGATATATGCCAATTACCAAAGATGTAGAAATGACACCACAGAGCAGAAATAACAGAAATACAATGTATATGAGAATCAAAAAGCTCAAGTGAGATTGAAGATAAGAAAAACATTCTGTAGAGCAACGTTATAAAATGTAATATACAGTAATTAACTATGACAAATAGACAACATCACAGGCACGATCAACTTTACAGAGGTATTTCTCAAAAAACTGCCTAGGTGCTAGAAAAATCTGTTCAGTCATTCCTGTGCGGATTGCTCCAAACATTATACCAGCAGAACCTGGCATAAAATAAACAAAATTTGTAAAAGGAGTAGCGAAAAGATCATTTACCATATGCCTTACAATAACACATGAATAGAATGTTGGAAAATGACAAATGAGGTATCTTTGCAATCGGCATAAACCAGTGAATACAATTTCACAAAGAAATTAATATCAGACAAAGTATTCAGAAGTTATAAGCAGTTCCATAAGAACTGTTATAGTTTATAACCCCTAGGTGGCGCTGTACTCTGACTTCCCAGGTACCTTCAGGACATCATGTCGAAGCTCCTTACTAATTTTTGCGCGGATATGTCCAATAGTTCAAAAAATATAACAAATTATGTGAAATTTCAAAATGGCTGACAGGCGGTTCGGTCAAACCCGGCATAATACACATCCACAAATGCGGCATGATGTAAGCAATCCATAGACATCAAGACCATAATTTTCTGACAAACAGTTAAGAAGTTATGGGCAAAAATAGCCTATTTTCATATCTCATGACCCATAGGTGGCGCTGTCACCAAATTTGGCATGAACCCCAAGTTCATGGTCCACATTAAGTGTACCAAAATTCATTTCAATTGATCAAAGAATGACCGAGGTACAGCTTCAGAACCATTTTTGCGTCAACCTCGTTAAGTTTGCGCATTTATTACTTTTGAAAAAAGTTAAATATCAAAATTCTGTTCGGTCATTTCTGTGCGGCTCACTACAAAGATCACCTGTGACAAATTTCATAACAATTGCCCCAAATTTGAAGGAGGAGTAGCGAAAAAACTAAATACTGTACATTTCAAAATGGCTGCTACTGTAATGGGTGGAGTCTTACTGTAAGGTATTAAAAACAATAAGCATGAGGAGAGCAATCACGTGTACTAAGTAGAATTTTCATAGATCAAACGGATCTGCAGTTATAACCATTTGAACATTGAATTTTTGCACTGCTGGTGGCGCTATAGAGTTACGGCTAGAGACCCCATTTTTGACCACCTGGCTATTTATGACCTCCACTACAACTGTGCCAAATTTCATCATTTTCCTACATACGGTTCATAGGGCTGCCATAGACACCAATGGCTAAGAAGAAGAAAAAAGTACAATTCCAATAGGTGTCTCAGCACCTTCGGTGCTTGACCCCTAAATATAGCTGCAAGCAGCGATTCGGGGCCAAGCACCTTCAGCGCAATGAGCACCCAAAGCACAGCATGCAACATTGAAGGTATCAATGACCCAATGCGCATTGAACACCCAAGGTGAATCAAGAACACAAGGCGCAGCAAGTACCCAAAGCGTAGCAGTCACCAATCAGAACCACCGCAGTGCAGAGCAGCAACAGAAAACATGACGAAAATAGAACATATGTGAACTACAGACAGGTCAAGAAGAATAGGTGAGAAAGAACAAAACTTTAATAGAACAAATTAAAACTTGCCCCAGGCGGGATTTGAACCCAAGAACTCAGAATCTCTTTGCATGTGACTAACACGACACACCATTTAGTTGACAGAGTTCATGAGGCAGCAGAATAGAGTGTACAGAGATGAAAGCATTGACAAATGCCAATCACCACAGATGCAGAAATGACACAGCAGAGCAGATATAACAGAAATATAATGTATATAAGAATCAACAAGCTCAAGTGAGGTTGAAGACAAGAAGAACATTCTGTACAGAAACGCTATGAAATGTAATATACCGTAATTAACTATGACAAATAGACAACATCACAGGCACGGTCAACTTTGGAGCAATATTTCTAAGAAAGAGAACAGAATATAAAAAATCTGTTCGGTCATTTCTGTGCGGATTGCTCCAAACATTATACGAGCAGAACCTGGCATAAAATAAACAAAATTTGTAAAAGGAGTAGCGAAAAGATCATCTACCATATGCCTTACAATAACACATGAAAAGAATGTTGGAAAATGACAAACAAGGTATCGTTGTGATCGGCATAAACCAGTGAAACTAATTCCACAAAGAATATATATATCAGACGAACGATTCAGAAGTTATGTGCAAAAATAGCCTTTTTTCATATCTCATGACCCATAGGTGGCGCTGTGACCAAATTTGGCATGGACCCCAGTTCATGGTCGACATGAAGTGTACCAAATTTCATTTCGATTGATCAAAAAATGACCGAGATACAGCTTCAGAAACAATTTTGCGTCAACCTCGTTAAGTTCACGCATTTATTACTTTTAAATAAAGATAAATATCAAAATTCTGTTTGGTCATTTCTATGCGGCTCACTCCAAAGATCACCTGTGCCAAATTTCATAACAGTTGAACCAAATTTGAAGGAGGAGTAGCGAAAAAACGAAATACTGTACATTTCAAAATGGCCGCTACTGTAATGGGTGGAGTCTTAATGTAAGGTATTAAAAACAATAAGCATGAGGAGAGCAATCACCTGTACTAAGTAGAATTTTCATAGATCAAACGGATCACCAGTTATAACTATTTGAACATTGAATTTTTGCACTGCTGGTGGCGCTACAGAGTTACTGCTAGAGACCCCATTTTTGGCCACATGACTATTTATGACCACCACTACAACGGTGCCAAATTTCATCATTTTCCTACATACGGTTCATAGTGCTGCCATAGACTCCCATTGGGGAAGAAGAAAAAATTACTAACAGAAACAATGACCAATATAGCTGCAAGCAGCAACACGGGGTCAAGCACCTTCGGCGCAATGCACACAAAGCACAGCAAGCTCACAATGCACAGCAAGCACACAAAGCACAGCAAGCTCACAAAGCACAGCAAGCACACAAAGCACAGCAAGCACACAAAGCACAGCAATTACACAAATCACAGCAGGCACACAAAGCACAGCAATCTCACAAAGCACAGCAAGCTCACAAAGCACAGCAAGCTCACAAAGCACAGCAAGCACACAAAGCACAGCAAGCACACAAAGCACAGCAAGCACACAAAGCACAGCAAGAACACAAAGCACAGCAATTACACAAATCACAGCAAGCTCACAAAGCACAACAAGCTCACAAAGCACAGCAAGCACACAAAGCACAGCAAGCACACAAAGCACAGCAATTACACAAATCACAGCAGGCACACAAAGCACAGCAAGCTCACAAAGCACAGCAAGCACACAAAGCACAGCAAGCTCACAAAGCATAGCAAGCTCACAAAGCACAGCAAGCTCACAAAGCACAGCAAGCTCACAAAGCACAGCAAGCTCACAAAGCACAGCAAGCTCACAAAGCACAGCAAGAACCACCATAATGCAGAGCAACAACAGCAAACATGGAAAAATAGAACACATGTGAACTACAGACAGGTTGAGAAGAATTGATGAGGAAGAACAAAACATCATGACTCAGGTGGGATTTGAACCCAGGAACTCAGAATCTCAATGCATATGATTAACTAGATGCGCCACTCAGTTGACACAGTTCATGAAGCAGCAGACAAGAGATTAGAGAGCTGAAAGGATTAACATATGTCAATCACCAAAGATGCAGGAAAGACACAGCAGAAGCACCACAATGCAGAGCAACAACAGCAAACATGGAAAAATAGAACACATGTGAACTACAGACAGGTTGAGAAGAATTGATGAGGAAGAACAAAACATCATGACTCAGGTGGGATTCGAACCCAGTAACTTAGAATCTAAATGCAAATGGTTAACTAGATGCGCCACTCAGTTTACACAGTTCATGAGGCAGCAGACAAGAGACTAGAGAGCTGAAAGGATTAACATGTCAATCACCAAAGATGCAGAATTGACACAGCAGAAGTAGAAATAACAGAAATACAATGTACATTAGTTCAAGTGAAATTGAAGACAAGCAGATCATTATGTATAGTGATGCTATACAATGTAATATACAGTCACATTAATTTATTACTATGACAAATAGACAACGTCACAGGCACGGTGAACTTTAGAGTGGTATTTCTAAGAAAGAGAACAGAATATCAAAAATCTGTTCGGTCACATCTGTGCCGATTGCTCCAAACATTATACGAGCAGAACCTGACATAAAATACACAAAATTTGTAAAAGGAGTAGCGAAAAAATCATTTACCATATGCCTTACAATAACACCTGAACATAATGTTGGAAAATGACAAACAAGGTATCGTTGCGATCAGCATAAAACAGTGAATACAATTTCACAAAGAAAATGTATATCAGACAATGTATTCAGAAGTTATAAGCAGTTCAATAAGAACTGTTATAGTTTATAACCCCTAGGTGGCGCTGTACTCTGACTTCCCATGTACCTTCAGGACATCATGTCGAAGCTCCTTACCATTTTTTGCGCGGATATGTCCAATAGTTAAAAAAATATAACAATTTATTTGAAATTTCAAAATGGCGGACAGGCGGTTTGGTCAAACCCAGCATAATTCACATCGACAGATGCGGCATGAGGTAAGCAATCCATAGAAATCAAGATCATCATTTTCTGACAAACAATTCAGAAGTTATGGGCAAAAATAGCCTATTTTTCTATCTCATGACCCATAGGTGGCGCTGTCACCAAATTTGGCATGGACCCCAAGTTCATGGTCCACATGACGTGTACCAATTTTCATTTCAATTGATCAAAGAATGACTGAGCTACAGCTTCAGAACCATTTTTGCGTCAACCTCGTTAAGTTTGCGCATTTATTACTTTTGAACAAAGATCAATATCAAAATTCTGTTCGGTCATTTCTATGCGGCTCACTCCAAAGATCATCTGTGCCAAATCTCATAAGAATTGAACCGCATTTGTAGGAGGAGTAGCGAAAAAACGAAATACTGTACATTTCAAAATGGCCGCTACTGTAATGGGTGGAGTCTTACTGTAAAGTATCAAATTCAATAAGCACGATGAGTGCAATCACATGTACTAAGTAGATTTTTCATAGATCAAATGGTTCACCAATTATAACAGTTTGAACATTGATTTTTTGGACTACTGGTGGCGCTATAGAGTTACTGCTAAAGACCCCATTTTTGGTCACATGACTATTTATGACCACCTCTACATCTGTGCCAAATTTCATCATTTTCCTATGTACGGTTCATAGGGCTGCCATAGACTCCCATTGGGGAAAAATAATAATAATAATAATAATAATAATAATAATACTAACAAAAACAATAGGTGTCTCAGCACCTTCGGTGCTTGACCCCTAAATATAGCTGCAAGCAGCAACACGGGGTCAAGCACCTTCGGCGCAATGCACACAAAGCACAGCAAGCACACAAAGCACAGCAAGCTCAATGCACAGCAAGCACACAAAGCACAGCAAGCACACAAAGCACAGCAAGCACACAAATCACAGCAGGCACACAAAGCACAGCAAGCTCACAAAGCACAGCAAGCTCACAAAGCACAACCAGCACACAAAGCAGTGCAAGCATACAAATCACAGCAAGCTCACAAAGCACAGCAAGCACACAAAGCACAGCAAGCACACAAAGCACAGCAAGCACACAAAGCACAGCAAGAACACAAAGCACAGCAATTACACAAATCACAGCAGGCACACAAAGCACAGCAAGCTCACAAAGCACAGCAAGCACACAAAGCACAGCAAGCACACAAAGCACAGCAAGCACACAAAGCACAGCAATAACACAAATCACAGCAGGCACACAAAGAACAGCAAGCTCACAAAGCACAGCAAGCATACAAAGCACAGCAAGCACACAAAGCATAGCAAGCTCACAAACCACAGCAAGCACACAAAGCACAGCAAGCTCACAAAGCACAGCAAGCTCACAAAGCACAGCAAGAACCACCATAATGCAGAGCAACAACAGCAAACATGGAAAAATAGAACACATGTGAACTACAGACAGGTTGAGAAGAATTGATGAGGAAGAACAAAACGTCATGACTCAGGTGGGATTTGAACCCAGGAACTCAGAATCTCAATGCATATGATTAACTAGATGCGCCACTCAGTTGACACAGTTCATTGGGCAGCAGAAAAGAGATATCAGTATAATATCAATAAGAATTGTTATAGTTTATAACCCATAGGTGGCGCTGTACTCTGACTTCCCAGGTAACTTCAGGACATCATGTCAAAGTTTCTTACCAATTTTTGCGCGGATATCTCGAATAGTTCAAAAAATATAACAATTTATGTGAAATTTCAAAATGGCGGACAGGCGGTTTGGTCAAACCCGGCATAATACATATCGACAGATGCGGCATGAGGTAAGCAATCCATAGACATCAAGATCATAATTTTCTGACAAACAGTTCAGAAGTTATGGGCAAAAATAGCCTATTTTCCTATCTCATTACCCATAGGTGGCGCTGTCACCAAATTTGGCATGGACCCCAAGTTCATGGTCCACATGAAGTGTACCAAATTTCATTTCAATTGATCAAAGAATGACCGAGCTACAGCTTCAGAACCATTTTTGCGTCAACCTCGTTAAGTTTGCGCATTTATTACTTTTGAACAAAGATAAATATCAAAATTCTGTTCAGTCATTTCTATGCGGCCCACTCCAAAGATCACCTGTGCCAAATCTCATAAGAATTGAACCACATTTGAAGGAGGAGTAGCGAAAAAACAAAATACTGTACATTTCAAAATGGCCGTTACTGTAATGGGTGGAGTTTTACTGTAAAGTATCAAATTCAATAAGCGGTATGAGAGCAATCACGTGTACTAAGTAGAATTTTCATAGATCAAGCGGATCACCAGTTATAACCATTTGAACATTGAATATTTGCACTGCTGGTGGCGCTATAGAGTTAGGGCTAGAGACACCATTTTTGGTCACTTGACTTTTCAGGACCACCTCTACAACTGTGCCAAATTTCATCATTTTCCTATGTACGGTTCATAGGGCTGCCATAGACTCCCATTGGGGAAAAATAATAATAATAATACTGACAATTCCAATAGGTGTCTCAGCACCTTCGGTGCTTGACCCCTAAATATAGCTGCAAGCAGCAACACGGGGTCAAGCACCTTCGGCGCAATGCACACAAAGCACAGCAAGCACAAAAAGCACAGCAAGCTCACAAAGCACAGCGAGCTCACATAGCACAGCAAGCACACAAAGCACAGCAAGCACACAAAGCACAGCAAGCACACAAAGCACAGCAAGCACACAAAGCACAGCAAGCACACAAAGCACAGCAAGCACACAAAGCACAGCAAGCACAGAAATCACAGCAGGCACACAAAGCACAGCAAGCTCACAAAGCACAGCAAGCTCACAAAGCACAACCAGCACACAAAGCACAGCATTCACACAAATCAGAGCAAGCTCACAAAGCACAGAAAGCACACACAGCACAGCAAGTACACAAATCACAGCATGATCACAATGCACAGCAAGCACACAAAGCACAGCAATTACACAAATCACAGCAGGCACACAAAGCACAGCAAGCTCACAAAGCATAGCAAGCACACAAAGCACAGCAAGCACACAAAGCTCACAAAGCACAGCAAGCACACAAAGCACAGCAAGTACACAAAGCACAGCAAGCTCACAATGCACAGCAAGCACACAAAGCACAGCAATTACACAAATCACAGCAGGCACACAAAGCACAGCAAGCTCACAAAGCACAGCAAGCACACAAAGCACAGCAAGCACACAAAGCACAGCCAGCACAGAAAGCACAGCAAGCTCACAAAGCACAGCAAGCACACAAAGCACAGTAAGCTCACAAAGCACAGCAAGCTCACAATGCACAGCAAGCTCACAATGCACAGCAAGCACGGCAATCACAGAAAGCACAACAAGCACACAAAGCACAGCAAGCACACAAATCACAGCGCACACACACAAAGCACAGCAAGCTCACAAAGCACAGCAAGCACACAAAGCACAGCAAGCACAGCAATTACACAAATCACAGCAGGCACACAAAGCACAGCAAGCTCACAAAGCACAGCAAGCACACAAAGCATAGCAAGCTCACAAAGCACAGCAAGCACACAAAGCACAGCAAGCTCACAAAGCACAGCAAGAACCACCATAATGCAGAGCAACAACAGCAAACATGGAAAAATAGAACACATGTGAACTACAGACAGGTTGAGAAGAATTGATGAGGAAGAACAAAACATCATGACTCAGGTGGGATTTGAACCCAGGAACTCAGAATCTCAATGCATATGATTTACTAGATGCGCCACTCAGTTGACACAGTTCATGAAGCAGCAGACAAGAGATTAGAGAGCTGAAAGGATTAACACATGTCAATCACCAAAGATGCAGGAAAGACACAGCAGAAGCACCACAATGCAGAGCAACAACAGCAAACATGGAAAAATAGAACACATGTGAACTACAGACAGGTTGAGAAGAATTGATGAGGAAGAACAAAACATCATGACTCAGGTGGGATTCGAACCCAGGAACTTAGAATCTAAATGCAATTGGTTAACTAGATGCGCCACTCAGTTTACAGAGTTCATGAGGCAGCAGACAAGAGATTAGAGAGCTGAAAGGATTAACATGTCAATCACCAAAGATGCAGAATTGACACAGCAGAAGTAGAAATAACAGAAATACAATGTACATTAGTTCAAGTGAAATTGAAGACAAGCAGATCATTATGTATAGTGATGCTATACAATGTAATATACAGTCACATTAATTTATTACTATGACAAATAGACAACGTCACAGGCACGGTGAACTTTAGAGTGGTATTTCTAAGAAAGAGAACAGAATATCAAAAATCTGTTCGGTCACATCTGTGCGGATTGCTCCAAACATTATACGAGCAGAACCTGACATAAAATACACAAAATTTGTAAAAGGAGTAGCGAAAAAATCATTTACCATATGCCTTACAATAACACCTGAACATAATGTTGGAAAATGACAAACAAGGTATCGTTGCGATCGGCATAAAACAGTGAATACAATTTCACAAAGAAAATGTATATCAGACAATGTATTCAGAAGTTATAAGCAGTTCAATAAGAACTGTTATAGTTTATAACCCCTAGGTGGCGCTGTACTCTGACTTCCCATGTACCTTCAGGACATCATGTCGAAGCTCCTTACCATTTTTTGCGCGGATATGTCCAATAGTTCAAAAAATATAACAATTTATTTGAAATTTCAAAATGGCGGACAGGCGGTTTGGTCAAACCCGGCATAATTCACATCGACAGATGCGGCATGAGGTAAGCAATCCATAGACATCAAGATCATAATTTTCTGACAAACAATTCAGAAGTTATGGGCAATAATAGCCTATTTTTCTATCTCATGACCCATAGGTGGCGCTGTCACCAAATTTGGCATGGACCCCAAGTTCATGGTCCACATGAAGTGTACCAAATTTCATTTCAATTGATCAAAGAATGACTGAGCTACAGCTTCAGAACCATTTTTGCGTCAACCTCGTTAAGTTTGCGCATTTATTACTTTTGAACAAAGATCAATATCAAAATTCTGTTCGGTCATTTCTATGCGGCTCACTCCAAAGATCATCTGTGCCAAATCTCATAAGAATTGAACCGCATTTGAAGGAGGAGTAGCGAAAAAACGAAATACTGTACATTTCAAAATGGCCGCTACTGTAATGGGTGGAGTCTTACTGTAAAGTATCAAATTCAATAAGCACGATGAGAGCAATCACGTGTACTAAGTAGAATTTTCATAGATCAAATGGTTCACCAATTATAACAGTTTGAACATTGATTTTTTGGACTACTGGTGGCGCTATAGAGTTACTGCTAAAGACCCCATTTTTGGTCACATGACTATTTATGACCACCTCTACATCTGTGCCAAATTTCATCATTTTCCTATGTACGGTTCATAGGGCTGCCATAGACGCCTATGGCTAAGAAACGGCAGAATAATAATAATAATAATACTAACAAATATAGCTGCAAGCAGCGATACTGGGCCAAGCACCATCAGCGCAATGAGCACCAAAAGCACAGCAAGAAACATACAACGTATCGATCACCCAGGGCGCATTGAGCACCCAAGGTGCATCAAAAACACAAGGCTCAGCAAAGAACCCAAAGCGTAGCAATGACAGAGCAGAACCACCGCAGTGCAGAGCAGCAACAGAAAACATGGCAAAAATAGAACATATGTGAACTACAGACAGGTCAAGAAGAATAGGTGGGAAAGAACAAAACTTTAATAGAAGAAATTAACACCTGGCTAAGGTTGGATTCGAACCCATGAACTCATGATCTTTTTGCATGCGACTTAACAGATGCGCCACTCAGTAGAACCTGCTCAAGGAGCAGCAGAAAAGAGCTTACATGCCATACAAAGAATTCAGAAGTTATAAGCAGTTCTATAAGAACTGTTATAGTTTATACCCCTAGGTGGCGCTGTTCTCTGATTTCCTCAGGACGTCATGCCGAAGCTCCCTACCGATTTTTGCGCCGATATATCCGATACTTCAAAAGTTATAGCAATTTATCACAGATTTCAAAATGGTGGACAGGCGGTTCGGTCAATCCCGGCATAATACATATCGACAGATGCGGCATGAGCCAAGGAATCCGTAGACACCAAGATCATAATTTTCTGACAAACGATTCGCACGTCTGGAAAACCAGACAGGTTGAGAAGAATAGGTGAGAAAGAAAAAACGTTAATAGAAGAAATTAACACTTGCCTTAGGCGGGATTCGATCCCTAGACGAAATTAACACTTGCCTTAGGCGTGATTCGATCCCAAGAATTCAGAATCTCGTTGCGTGTGACTTACCAGTTGTGCCACTCAGTTGACACAGTTCAACGGGCAGCAGAAAAGTGGTTTTAGAGATGCAAAGATTGACATATGCTAATCACCAAAGATGCAAAAATGACACAGCAGAGCAGAAATAACAGAAATACAATGTATATGAAAATCAAAAAGCTCAAGTGAGATTGAAAACAAGAAGAACATTATGTACAGTGATGCTATAAAATGTAGCATACAGTAATTAACTATGACAAATAGACAACGTCACAGTCACGGTCAACTTTAAAGAGATTTTTCTCAAAAAAATTCCTAGGTGCCAAAAAAATCTGTTCAGTCATTTCTGTGCGGATTGCTCCAAACATTATACGAGCAGAGCCTGGCATAAAATAAACAAAATTTGTAAAAGGAGTAGCGAAAAAATCGTTTACCATATTCCTTACAATAACATATGAACAGAATGATGGGAAATGACAAATGTGGTATCGTTGCGATCGGCATAAACCAGTGAATACAATTTCACAAAGAAAATGAATATCAGACAAAGTATTCAGAAGTTATAAGCAGTTCTATAAGAACTGTTACGGTTTATAACCCCTAGGTGGCGCCATACTCTGACTTCCCAGGTACCCTAAGGACAACATGTCGAAGCTCCCTACCTTTTTTTGCGCCGATATATCCGATACTTCAAAAGTTATAGCAATTTATCACAGATTTCAAAATGGCGGAAAGGCGGTTCGGTCAATCCCGGCATAATACATATCTGCAGATGCGGCATGAGCCAAGGAATCCGTAGACACCAAGATCATAATTTTCTGACAAACGATTCAGAAGTTATGCGCAAAAATAGCCTTTTTTCCTATCTCATGACCCATAGGTGGCGCTGTCACCAAATTTGGCATGGACCCCCATTTCATGGTCGACATGAAGCGTACCAAATTTCATCTCGATTAATCAAAGAATGACCGAGATACAGCTTCAGAACCAATTTTGCGTCAATCTCGTTAAGTTCACGCATTAATTACTTTTGAATAAAGAAAAATATCAAAATTCTGTTCAGTCATTTCTATGCGGCTCACTCCAAAGATCACATGTGCCAAATCTCATAAGATTTGAACCAAATTTGAAGGAGGAGTAGCGAAAAAACGAAATACTGTACATTTCAAAATGGCCGCTACTGTAATGGGTGGAGTCTTACTGTGAAGTATAAAATTCAATAAGCGGGAGGAGAGCAATCACGTGTACTAAGTAGAATTCTCATAGATCTAATGGATCACGAGTTATAACCATTTGAACATTGAATTTTTGAGATGATGGTGGCACTATAGAGTTACTGCTAGAGACCCCATTTTTGGCCAAATGACTATTTATGACCACCACTACAACTGTGCCAAATTTCATCATTTTCCTACGTACGGTTCATAGGGCTGCCATAGACTCCCATTGGGGAAGAAGAAGAAGAAAGTACAATAACAATAGGTGCCACAGCACCATAGGTGCTTGGCCCCTAATTACAATAGGTGTCTCAGCACCTTCGGTGCTTGACCCCTAATAATACTAACAATTACAATAGGTGTCTCAGCACCTTCGGTGCTTGACCCCTAAATATAGCTGCAAGCAGCAATTGCGGGGTCAAGCACCTTCAGCGCAATGAGGACCCAAAGCACAGCAAAAACCACACGACGCAGCAAATGCGCAAAGCGCAGAAAGCGCGCAATACAGAGCCCGAACCCGAAGCAAAGCAAATGCAGAGCAGAACCACTGCAGTGCAGAGCAACAACAGAAAAGATGGCAAAAATATAACACGTGTGGAAAACCAGACAGGCCGAGAAGAACGTGTTAAAGGGAACACAAAAGGAAATCTCAATAAGTGAAAGTAAGAGCTGGGATTCGAAATCCATGACCTCATGTTCTCAAAGCACAGCATTAACCGCATGCGCCACTGAGTAAACATTTAAACCACTGAGTTGGTGTGTCCAAGCTATAGAATACAGCTTTACAGCTATAAACATTGATATCCGGCAATTACCAAACGTGCAGAAATGACAACAGAGCGCACAAATAACTGAAATACAATGTATTGTAAGAAAATCACAAAACTTAAGTGAGAAAAAAAAGTTAAGACAAAAACCCCTGCACATGGTATTCGAACCCATGAACTCAGGTTACCAAAGCACAGCAGTTACCACATGCGCCACTGAGTAAACAATTAAACCACTGAGTTGGTGTGTCCAAGCTATAGAATAGAGATTTAGAGCTGTAAACATTGATATCCAGCAATTACCAAAAGTGCAGAAATGACAAGAGAGAGCACAAATAACTGAAATACAATGTATTGTATGAAAATCACAAAACTTAAGTGAGAAAAAAGTTAAGACAAAAAATCACTGTACATGGGACTCGAACCCATGACCTCAGGATCTCATGGCATCTGGTTAACCAGATGCGCAACTCAGTTAACACAGCCCAAAGGGCAGCAAAAAACAGCTTAGGTGCTGCAAGGATTGACATATGCCAATCAACACAGATGCAGAACTGACAGTGCAGAGCAGAACTAACAGAAATACAATGTATATGAGAATCAAAAAGCTCAAGTGAGATTGAAGACAAGAAGATCATTCTGTATAGTAATGCTATACAATGTAACATACAGTCACATTAATTTACTATGACAAATAGACAACGGCACAGGACAGTCAACTTTGGAGTGGTATTTCTAAGAAAGAGAACAGAATATCAAAAATCTGTTCGGTCATTTCTGTGCGGATTGCTCCAAACATTATACGAGCAGCACCTGGCATAAAATAAACAAAATTTGTAAAAGGAGTAGCGAAAAAATCATGTACCAAATGCTTTACAATAACACATGAACAGAATGTTGGAAAATGACAAACGAGGTATCGTTGCAATCGGCATAAACCAGTGAATACAATTTCACAAAGAAATTAATATCAGACAAAGTATTCAGAAGTTATAAGCAGTTCCATAAGAACTGTTATAGTTTATTACCCCTAGGTGGCGCTGTGCTCTGACTTCCCAGGTACCTTCAGGACATCATGTTGAAGCTCCTTACTAATTTTTGCGCGGATATGTCCAATAGTTCAAAAAATATAACAAATTATGTGAAATTTCAAAATGGCGGACAGGCAGTTCGGTCAAACCCGGCATAATACACATCGACAGATGCGGCATGAGGTAAGCAATCCATAGACATCAAGATCATAATTTTCTGACAAACAGTTCAGAAGTTATGGGCAAAAATAGCCTATTTTCATATCTCATGACCCATAGGTGGCGCTGTCACCAGATTTGGCATGAACCCCAAGTTCATGGGCCACATGAAGTGTACCAAATTTCATTTCAATTGATCAAAGAATGACCGAGCTACAGCTTCAGAACCATTTTTGCGTCAACCTCGTTAAGTTTGCGCATTTACTACTTTTGAACAAAGATAAATATCAAAATTCTGTTTGGTCATTTCTGTGCGGCTCACTCCAAAGATCATCTGTGCCAAAATTCATAACAATTGAACCAAATTTGAAGAAGGAGTAGCGAATAAACGGAATACTGTACATTTCAAAATGGCCACTACTGTAATGGGTGGAGTTTTACTGTAAGGCATTAAAAACAATAAGCATGAGGAGAGCAATCACGTGTACTAAGTAGAATTTTCATAGATCAAGCGGATCAGCAGTTATAACCATTTGAACATTGAATTTTTGCACTGCTGGTGGCGCTATAGAGTAAGTGCTAGAGACCCCATTTTTGGTCACTTGACTTTTCAGGACCACCTCTACAACTGTGCCAAATTTGATCATTTTCCTATGTACGGTTCATAGGGCTGCCATAGACTCCCATTGGGGAAATATAATAATAATAATACTGACAAAAACAATAGGTGTCTCAGCACCTTCGGTGCTTGACCCCTAAATATAGCTGCAAGCAGCGATACGGGGCCAAGCACCTTCTTCGCAATGAACACCAAAAGCACAAAAATTACCCAAAGCACAGCAAGCACCATACAACGCATTAAACACGCAAAGCGCAGAAAGCACACAACATGCAAGAAGCACCCAAAGCACAGAAAACACAAAGCAGAACCACCGGAGTGCAGACCAGCAACTGCGAAGAACAGATGAGAAGTTGAGAAGAATAGATGAGAATGAACAAAATCTTAATAGATAAACATCACACATGCCTCATGCGGGATTAGAACTCATGGGCTCACAACCTCAAAGTCACAATGTAAGGGCTTAACCAGATGCGCCACTCAGTTTATATGGTTCAAGCAGGCGGCAGTAAAGAGCTTTCAGAGCAAGATGAATATATATATATAACAATTCATGACAAATTTCAAAATTGCAGACAGTTGGTTTGATCAATTGAAACATAATACATCGACAGATTCTGCATGAGCCAAGTAATAGATAGACACCTAGATCATAATTTTCTGACAAACATTTCAGTAGTTATAGGCAAAAATAGCTAGTTTTTATATCTCATGACCCATAGGTGGCGTTATCACCAAATTTGGCATGGACCCCCAGATCTTGGTCCACGTGAAGGATACCAAATTTCATTTCGATTGATCAAAGAATGACCGAGATACAGCTTCAGAACCATTTTTGCATCAACCTCGTTAAGTTCACGCATTTATTACTTTTGAATAAAGATAAATATCAAAATTCGGTTCGGTCATTTCTATGCGGCTCACTCCAAAGATCACCTGTGCCAAATTTCATGACAATTGAACCAAATTTGAAGGAGGAGTAGCGAAAAAACGAAATACTGTACATTTCAAATTGGCACCTACTGTAATGGGAGGAGTCTTACTGTTAAGTATCAAATTCAATAAGCGGGATGAGAGCAATCACGTGTACTAAGTAGAATTTTCATAGATCTAATGGATCACCAGTTATAACCATTTGAACATTGAATTTTTGAGCTGATGGTGGCGCTATAGAGTTACTGCTAGAGACCCCATTTTTTGCCACGTAACTAATTATGACCACCACTACAACTGTGCCAAATTTCATCATTTTCCTACATACGGATCATAGGGCTGCCATAGACTCCCATTGGGGAAGAAGAAAATTTTACTAACAGAAACAATGACCAATATAGCTGCAAGCAGCGATACGGGGCCAAGCACCATCAGCGCAATGAGCACCCGAAGCACAGCAAGAAACATACAACGTATCAATCACCCAGGGCGCATTGAGCACCCAAGGTGCATCAAGAACACAAGGCGCCGCAAAGAACCCAAAGCGTAGCAATGACAGAGCATAACCACCGCAGTGCAGAGCAGCAACAGAAAACATGGCAAAAATAGAACATATGTGAACTACAGACAGGTCAAGAAGAATAGGTGGGAAAGAACAAAACTTTAATAGAAGAAATTAACACCTGGCTCAGGTTGGATTCGAACCCATGAACTCATGATCTCTTTGCATGCGACTTAACAGATGCGCCACTCAGTAGACACAGCTCAAGGAGCAGCAGAAAAGAGCTTACATGCCATACAAAGAATTCAGAAGTTATAAGCAGTTCTATAAGAACTGTTATAGTTTATACCCCTAGGTGGCGCTGTTCTCTGATTTCCTCAGGACGTCATGCCGAAGCTCCCTACCGATTTTTGCGCCGATATATCCGATACTTCAAAAGTTATAGCAATTTATCACAGATTTCAAAATGGCGGACAGGCGGTTCGGTCAATCCCGGCATAATACATATCGACAGATGCGGCATAAGCCAAGGAATCCGTAGACACCAAGATCATAATTTTCTGACAAACGATTCGCACGTGTGGAAAACCAGACAGGTTGAGAAGAATAGGTGAGAAAGAAAAAACGTTAATAGAAGAAATTAACACTTGCCTTAGGCGGGATTCGATCCCTAGAAGAAATTAACACTTGCCTTAGGCGGGATTCGATCCCAAGAATTCAGAATCTCGTTGCGTGTGACTTACCAGTTGTGCCACTCAGTTGACACAGTTCAAGGGGCAGCAGAAAAGTGGTTTTAGAGATGCAAGGATTGACATATGCTAATCACCAAAGATGCAAAAATGACACAGCAGAGCAGAAATAACAGAAATACAATGTATATGAGAATCAAAAAGCTCAAGTGAGATTTAAAACAAGAAGAACATTATGTACAGTGATGCTATAAAATGTAGCATACAGTGATTAACTATGACAAATAGACAACGTCACAGTCACGGTCAACTTTAAAGAGATTTTTCTCAAAAAAATTCCTAGGTGCCAAAAAAATCTGTTCAGTCATTTCTGTGCGGATTGCTCCAAACATTATACGAGCAGAGCCTGGCATAAAATAAACAAAATTTGTAAAAGGAGTAGCGAAAAAATCGTTTACCATATTCCTTACAATAACATATGAACAGAATGATGGGAAATGACAAATGTGGTATCGTTGCGATCGGCATAAACCAGTGAATACAATTTCACAAAGAAAATGAATATCAGACAAAGTATTCAGAAGTTATAAGCAGTTCTATAAGAACTGTTACGGTTTATAACCCCTAGGTGGCGCCATACTCTGACTTCCCAGGTACCCTAAGGACAACATGTCGAAGCTCCCTACCTTTTTTTGCGCCGATATATCCGATACTTCAAAAGTTATAGCAATTTATCACAGATTTCAAAATGGCGGACAGGCGGTTCGGTCAATCCCGGCATAATACATATCTGCAGATGCGGCATGAGCCAAGGAATCCGTAGACACCAAGATCATAATTTTCTGACAAACGATTCAGAAGTTATGCGCAAAAATAGCCTTTTTTCCTATCTCATGACCCATAGGTGGCGCTGTCACCAAATTTGGCATGGACCCCCATTTCATGGTCGACATGAAGCGTACCAAATTTCATCTCGATTAATCAAAGAATGACCGAGATACAGCTTCAGAACCAATTTTGCGTCAATCTTGTTAAGTTCACGCATTAATTACTTTTGAATAAAGAAAAATATCAAAATTCTGTTCAGTCATTTCTATGCGGCTCACTCCAAAGATCACATGTGCCAAATCTCATAAGAATTGAACCAAATTTGAAGGAGGAGTAGCGAAAAAACGAAATACTGTACATTTCAAAATGGCCGCTACTGTAATGGGTGGAGTCTTACTGTAAAGTATAAAATTCAATAAGCGGGAGGAGAGCAATCACGTGTACTAAGTAGAATTCTCATAGATCTAATGGATCACGAGTTATAACCATTTGAACATTGAATTTTTGAGATGATGGTGGCGCTATAGAGTTACTGCTAGAGACCCAATTTTTGGCCAAATGACTATTTATGACCACCACTACAACTGTGCCAAATTTCATCATTTTCCTACATACGGTTCATAGGGCTGCCATAGACTCCCATTGGGGAAGAAAAAGAAGAAAGTACAATAACAATAGGTGCCACAGCACCATAGGTGCTTGGCCCCTAAATATAGCTGCAAGCAGCAACACGGGGTCAAGCACCTTCGGCACAATGCACACACAGCACAGCAAGCACACAAAGCACAGCAAGCTCACAATGCACAGCAAGCACACAAAGCACAGCAAGCACACAAATCACAGCAGGCACACAAAGCACATCAAGCTCACAAAGCACAGCAAGCACACAAAGCATAGCAAGCTCACAAAGCACAGCAAGCACACAAAGCACAGCAAGCTCACAAAGCACAGCAAGAACCACCATAATGCAGAGCAACAACAGCAAACATGGAAAAATAGAACACATGTGAACTACAGACAGGTTGAGAAGAATTGATGATGAAGAACAAAACGTCATGACTCAGGTGGGATTTGAACCCAGGAACTCAGAATCTCAATGCATATGATTAACTAGATGCGCCACTCAGGTGACACAGTTCATGAAGCAGCAGACAAGAGATTAGAGAGCTGAAAGGATTAACATATGTCAATCACCAAAGATGCAGGAAAGACACAGCAGAAGCACCACAATGCAGAGCAACAACAGCAAACATGGAAAAATAGAACACATGTGAACTACAGACAGGTTGAGAAGAATTGATGAGGAAGAACAAAACATCATGACTCAGGTGGGATTCGAACCCAGGAACTTAGAATCTAAATGCAATTGGTTAACTAGATGCGCCACTCAGTTTACACAGTTCATGAGGCAGCAGACAAGAGATTAGAGAGCTGAAAGGATTAACATGTCAATCACCAAAGATGCAGAATTGACACAGCAGAAGTAGAAATAACAGAAATACAATGTACATTAGTTCAAGTGAAATTGAAGACAAGCAGATCATTATGTATAGTGATGCTATACAATGTAATAAACAGTCATATTAATTTATTACTATGACAAATAGACAACGTCACAGGCACGGTAAACTTTAGAGTGGTATTTCTAAGAAAGAGAACAGAATATCAAAAATCTGTTCGGTCACATCTGTGCGGATTGCTCCAAACATTATACGAGCAGAACCTGACATAAAATACACAAAATTTGTAAAAGGAGTAGCGAAAAAATCATTTACCATATGCCTTACAATAACACCTGAACATAATGTTGGAAAATGACAAACAAGGTATCGTTGCGATCGGCATAAAACAGTGAATACAATTTCACAAAGAAATTAATATCAGACAAAGTAATCAGAAGTTATAAGCAGTTCAATAAGAACTGTTATAGTTTATAACCCCTAGGTGGCGCTGTACTCTGACTTCCCATGTACCTTCAGGACATCATGTCGAAGCTCCTTACCATTTTTTGCGCGGATATGTCCAATAGTTCAAAAAATATAACAATTTATTTGAAATTTCAAAATGGCGGACAGGCGGTTTGGTCAAACCCGGCATAATTCACATCGACAGATGCGGCATGAGGTAAGCAATCCATAGACATCAAGATCATAATTTTCTGACAAACAGTTCAGAAGTTATGGGCAATAATAGCCTATTTTTCTATATCATGACCCATAGGTGGCGCTGTCACCAAATTTGGCATGGACCCCAAGTTCATGGTCCACATGAAGTGTACCAAATTTCATTTCAATTGATAAAAGAATGACTGAGCTACAGCTTCAGAACCATTTTTGCGTCAACCTCGTTAAGTTTGCGCATTTATTACTTTTGAACAAAGATCAATATCAAAATTCTGTTCGGTCATTTCTATGCGGCTCACTCCAAAGATCATCTGTGCCAAATCTCATAAGAATTGAACCGCATTTGAAGGAGGAGTAGCGAAAAAACAAAATACTGTACATTTCAAAATGGCCGTTACTGTAATGGGTGGAGTCTTACTGTAAAGTATCAAATTCAATAAGCGGGATGAGAGCAATCACGTGTACTAATTAGAATTTTCATAGATCAAATGGTTCACTATTTATAACAGTTTGAACATTGATATTTTGCACTGCTGGTGGCGCTATAGAGTTACTGCTAGACACCCCATTTTTGGTCACATAACTATTTATGATCACCACTACAACTGTGCCAAATTTCATCATTTTCCTATGTACGGTTCATAGGGCTGCCATAGACGCCTATGGCTAAGAAACGGCAGAATAATAATAATAATAAATATAGCTGCAAGCAGCGATACGGGGCCAAGCACCATCAGCGCAATGAGCACCAAAAGCACAGCAAGAAACATACAACGTATCAATCACCCAGGGTGCATTGAGCACCCAAGGTGCATCAAGAACACAAGGCGCCGCAAAGAACCCAAAGCGTAGCAATGACAGAGCAGAACCACCGCAGTGCAGAACAGCAACAGAAAACATGGCAAAAATAGAACATATGTGAACTACAGACAGGTCAAGAAGAATAGGTGGGAAAGAACAAAACTTTAATAGAAGAAATTAATACCTGCCTCAGGTTGGATTCGAACCCATGAACTCAGGATCTCTTTGCAAACGACTTAACAGATGCGCCACTCAGTAGACACAGCTCAAGGAGCAGCAGAAAAGAGCTTAGAGCCATACAAAGAATTCAGAAGTTATAAGCAGTTCTATAAGAACTGTTATAGTTTATACCCCTAGGTGGCGCTGTTCTCTGATTTCCTCAGGACGTCATGCCGAAGCTCCCTACCGATTTTTGCGCCGATATATACGATACTTCAAAAGTTATAGCAATTTATCATAAATTTCCAAATGGCGGACAGACGGTTCGGTCAATCCCGGCATAATACACATCGACAGATGCGGCATGAGCCAAGGAATCCGTAGACACCAAGATCATAATTTTCTGACAAACGATTCAGAAGTTATGCCCAAAAATAGCCTTTTTTCATATCTCATGACCGATAGGTGGCGCTGTCACCAAATTTGGCATGGACCCCCAGTTCATGGTCGACATGAAGCGTACCAAATTTCATCTCGATTGATCAAAGAATGACCGAGATACAGCTTCAGAACCAATTTTGCGTCAATCTCGTTAAGTTCGCGCATTAATTACTTTTGAATAAAGAAAAATATCAAAATTCTGTTCAGTCATTTCTATGCGGCTCACTCCAAAGATCACATGTGCCAAATCTCATAAGAATTGAACCAAATTTGACGGAGGAGTAGCGAAAAAACGAAATACTGTACATTTCAAAATGGCCGATACTGTAATGGGAGGAGTCTTACTGTAAAGTATCAAATTCAATAAGCGGGATGAGAGCAATCACGTGTACTAAGTAGAATTCTCATAGATCTAATGGATCACGAGTTATAACCATTTGAATATTGAATTTTTGAGATGATGGTGGCGCTATAGAGTTACTGCTAGAGACCCCATTTTTGGCCAAATGACTATTTATGACCACCACTACAACTGTGCCAAATTTCATCATTTTCCTACATACGGTTCATAGGGCTGCCATAGACTCCCATTGGGGAAGCGGAAAAATAATAATAAATATAGCTGCAAGCAGCGATACGGGGCCAAGCACAATCAGCGCAATGAGCTCCCAAAGCACAGCAAGAAAGATACAACTTATCAATCACCCAGGGTGCATTGAGCACCCAAGGTGCATCAAGAACACAAGGCTCAGCAAAGAACCCAAAGCGTAGCAATGACAGAGCAGAACCACCGCAGTGCAGAGCAGCAACAGAAAACATGGCAAAAATAGAACATATGTGAACTACAGACAGGTCAAAAAGAATAGGTGAGAGAGAACTAAACTATAATAGAAGAAATTAACACCTGGCTCAGGTGGGATTCGAACCCATGAACTCAGAATCTCTATGCAAACGACTTAACAGATGCGCCACTCAGTAGACACAGCTCAAGGGGCAGCAGAAAAGAGCTTACATGCCATACAAAGATTCAGAAGTTATAAGCAGTTCTATAAGAACTGTTATAGTTTATACCCCTAGGTGGCGCTGTTCTCTGATTTCCTCAGGACGTCATGCCGAAGCTCCCTACCGATTTTTGCGCCGATATATCCGATACTTCAAAAGTTATAGCAATTTATCACAGATTTCAAAATGGCGGACAGGCGGTTCGGTCAATCCCGGCATAATACATATCGGCAGATGCGGCATGAGCCAAGGAATCCGCAGACACCAAGATCATAATTTTCTGACAAACGATTCAGAAGTTATGCGCAAAAATAGCCTTTTTTCCTATCTCATGACCCATAGGTGGCGCTGTCACCAAATTTGGCATGGACCCCCATTTCATGGTCGACATGAAGCGTACCAAATTTCATCTCGATTGATCAAAGAATGACCGAGATACAGCCTCAGAACCAATTTTGCGTCAATCTCGTTAAGTTCACGCATTAATTACTTTTGAATAAAGAAAAATATCAAAATTCTGTTCGGTCATTTCTATGCGGCTCACTCCAAAGATCACATGTGCCAAATCTCATAAGAATTGAACCAAATTTGAAGGAGGAGTAGCGAAAAAACGAAATACTGTACATTTCAAAATGGCCGCTACTGTAATGGGTGGAGTCTTACTGTAAGGAATTAAAAACAATAAGCATGAGAAGAGCAATCACGTGTACTAAGTAGAATTTTCATAGAGCAAATGGATCACGAGTTATAACCATTTGAACATTGAATTTTTGAGATGATGGTGGCGCTATAGAGTTACTGCTAGAGACCCCATTTTTGGTCACATGACTATTTATGACCACCACTACAACTATGCCAAATTTCATCATTTTCCTACATACGGTTCATAGGGCTGCCATAGACTCCCATTGGGGAAGATTAAGATTAAGATTAAGAAGAATAATAATACTAACAGAAACAATAGGTGCCACAGCACCATAGGTGCTTGGCCCCTAATAATACTAACAGAAACAATAGGTGCCACAGCACCATAGGTGCTTGGCCCCTAATAATACTAACAGAAACAATAGGTGCCACAGCACCATAGGTGCTTGGCCCCTAAATATAGCTGCAAGCAGCAATTGCGGGGTCAAGCACCTTCAGCGCAATGAGCACCCAAAGCACAGCAAAAACCACACGACGCAGCAAATGCGCAAAGCGCAGTAAGCGCGCAATACAGAGCCCGAACCCGAAGCAAAGCAAATGCTGAGCAGAACCACTGCAGTGCGGAGCAACAACAGAAAAGATTTCAAAAATATAACAAGTGTGGAAAACCAGACAGGTCGAGAAGAACGTGTTAAAGGGAACACAAAAGGAAATCTCAATAAGTGAAAGTAAGAGCTGGGTTTCGAACCCATGACCTCATGTTCCCAAAGCACAGCACTAACCGCATGCGCCACTGAGTAAATGATTAAACCACTGAGTTGGTGTGTCCAAGCTATAGAATACAGCTTTACAGCTATAAACATTGATATCCAGCAATTACCAAAAGTGTAGAAATGACAACAGAGAGCACAAATAACTGAAATACAATGTATAGTATGAAAATCACAAAACTTAAGTGAGAAAAAAAGTTAAGACAAAAAACCACTGCACATGGGATTCGAACCGATGAACTCAGGTTCTCAAAGCACAGCACTAACCGCATGCGCCACTGAGGAATCATAGGTTAAAAGGCTGTGGAAAAGAGGCTTCAAAACTGCAAACATTGACATGCCAATCACTGAAAGGGCAGAAATAACACAACAAAGCAAAAATAAACAGAAATACAAAGTGTAGGGCAATCAGATAACTTAAATGGCACTGAATTCGTGAAGAACATTTTGTACAATAATGAACAACATGGGCAAATTTTGTCAGATTCTTTTTAATATGACAAAGGGACAGCATGACAGGCACGGTCCACTTTACAGAGGTATTTCTCAAAAATTTGACACTCAGCAGAAAAATCTGTTCAGTCACGTCTGTGCGGATTGCTCCAAACATTATACAAGCAGAACCTGGCATAAAATAAACAAAATTTGTAAAAGGAGTAGCGAAAAAATCATTTACCATATGCCTTACAATAACACATGAACAGAATGATGGAAAATGACAAACAAGGTATTGTTGCGATCGTCAAAAACCAGTAAATAAAATTTCACAAAGAAAATGTATATCAGACAAAGTATTCTGAAGATATAAGCAGTTCTATAAGAACTGTTATAGTTTATAACCCCTAGGTGGCGCTGTACTCTGACTTCCCAGGTACCTTCAGGACATCATGCCGAAGCTCCCTGACTATTTTTGCACGAATATGTCCAATAGTTCAAAAGATATAACAATTTATGATCAATTTCAAAATGGCAGACAGGTGGTGTGGTCAAACCCGACATAATACATATCGACAGATTCGGCATGAGCCAAGGAATCCGTAAACACCAACATCATAATTTTCTGACAAACAATTCAGTAGTTATGGGCAAAAAAAGACATTTTTCATATCTCATGACCCATAGGTGGCGCTGTCACCAAATTTTGCATGAACCCCAAGTTCATGGTCCACATGAAGTGTACCAAATTTCATTTCAATTGATCAAAGAATGACCGAGATACAGCTTCAGAACCATTTTTGCGTCAACCTCGTTAAGTTTGCGCATTTATTACTTTTGAACAAAGATAAATATCAAAATTCTGTTCGGTCATTTCTGTGCGGCTCACTCCAAAGTTCACCTGTGCCAAATTTCATAACAATTTAACCAAATTTGAAGGAGGAGTAGCGAATAAACGGAATACTGTACATTTCAAAATGGCCGCTACTGTAATGGGTGGAGTTTTCATGTAAGGTATTAAAAAAAATAAGCATGAGGAGAGCAATCACGTGTACTAAGTAGAATTTTCATAGATCAAGCGGATCAGCAGTTATAACCATTTGAACATTGAATTTTTGCACTGCTGGTGGCGCTATAGAGTTAGTACTAGAGACCCCATTTTTGGTCACGTGACTTTTTAAGACCACCACTACAACTGTGCAAAATTTCATCATTTTCCTATGTACGGTTCATAGGGCTGCCATAGACGCCTATGGCTAAGAAGAAGAAGAAACAGCAGAATAATAATAATACTGACAATTCCAATAGGTGTCTCAGCACCTTCGGTGCTTGACCCCTAATAATACTAACAATTACAATAGGTGTCTCAGCACCTTCGGTGCTTGACCCCTAAATATAGCTGCAAGCAGCGATACGGGGCCAAGCACCATCAGCGCAATGAGCACCATAAGCACAGCAAGAAAGATACAACGTATCAATCACCCAGGGCGCATTGAGCACCCAAGGTGCATCAAGAACACAAGGCTCAGCAAAGAACCCAAAGCGTAGCAATGACAGAGCAGAACCACCGCAGTGCAGAGCAGCAACAGAAAACATGGCAAAAATAGAACATATGTGAACTACAGACAAGTCAAGAAGAATAGGTGGGAAAGAACAAAACTTTAAAATAGAAGAAATTAACACCTGCCTCAGGCAGGATTCGAACCCAAGAACTCAGGATCTCTATCCATGCGACCTAGCAGATGCGCCACTCAGTAGACACAGCTCAAGAGCAGCAGAAAACAGCTTACATGCCATACAAAGAATTCAGAAGTTATAAGCAGTTCTATAAGAACTGTTATAGTTTATAACCCCTAGGTGGCGCTGTTCTCTGATTTCCTCAGGACATCATGCCGAAGCTCCCTACCGATTTTTGCGCCGATATATCCGATACTTCAAAAGTTATAGCAATTTATCTCAAATTTCAAAATGGCAGACAGACGGTTCGGTCAATCCCGGCATAATACACATCGACAGATGTGGCATGAGCCAAGGAATCCGTAGACACCAAGATCATAAATTTCTGACAAACGATTCAGAAGTTATGCGCAAAAATAGCCTTTTTTCATATCTCATGACCCATAGGTGGCGCTGTCACCAAATTTGGCATAAACCCACAGTTCATGGTCGACATGAAGTGTACCAAATTTCATCTCGATTGATCAAAGAATGACGGAGATACAGCTTCAGAACCAATTTTGCGTCAATCTCGTTAAGTTCACGCATTAATTACTTTTGAATAAAGAAAAATATCAAAATTCTGTTCGGTCATTTCTATGCGGCTCACTCCATAGATCACCTGTGCCAAATCTCATAAGAATGGAACAAAATTTGAAGGAGGAGTAGCGAAAAAACTAAATACTGTACATTTCAAAATGGCCGCTACTGTAATGGGCGGAGTCTTACTGTAAAGTATCAAATTCAATAAGCGAGATGAGAGCAATCATGTGTACTAAGTAGAATTTTCATAGATCCAATGGATCACCAGTTATAACCATTTGAACATTGAATTTTTGAGCTGATGGTGGCGCTATAGAGTTATGGCTAGAGACCCCATTTTTGGCCACATGACTATTTATGATCACCACTACAAATGTGCCAAATTTCATCATTTTCCTACATACGGTTCATAGGGCTGCCATAGACTCCCATTGGGGAAGAAGAAAAATTAACTAACAGAAACAATGACCAATATAGCTGCAAGCAGCGATACGGGGCCAAGCACCATCAGCGCAATGAGCACCAAAAGCACAGCAAGAAACATACAACGTATCGATCACCCAGGGCGCATTGAGCACCCAAGGTGCATCAAAAACACAAGGCTCAGCAAAGAACCCAAAGCGTAGCAATGACAGAGCAGAACCACCGCAGTGCAGAGCAGCAACAGAAAACATGGCAAAAACAGAACATATGTGAACTACAGACAGGTCAAGAAGAATAGGTGGGAAAGAACAAAACTTTAATAGAAGAAATTAACACCTGGCTCAGGTTGGATTCGAACCCATGAACTCATGATCTCTTTGCATGCGACTTAACAGATGCGCCACTCAGTAGACACAGCTCAAGGAGCAGCAGAAAAGAGCTTACATGCCATACAAAGAATTCAGAAGTTATAAGCAGTTCTATAAGAACTGTTATAGTTTATACCCCTAGGTGGCGCTGTTCTCTGATTTCCTCAGGACGTCATGCCGAAGCTCCCTACCGATTTTTGCGCCGATATATCTGATACTTCAAAAGTTATAGCAATTTATCACAGATTTCAAAATGGCGGACAGGCGGTTCGGTCAATCCCGGCATAATACATATCGACAGATGCGGCATAAGCCAAGGAATCCGTAGACACCAAGATCATAATTTTCTGACAAACGATTCGCACGTGTGGAAAACCAGACAGGTTCAGAAGAATAGGTGAGAAAGAAAAAACGTTAATAGAAGAAATTAAAACTTGCCTTAGGCGGGATTCGATTCCAAGAATTCAGAATCTCGTTGCGTGTGACTTACCAGTTGTGCCACTCAGTTGACACAGTTCAAGGGGCAGCAGAAAAGTGGTTTTAGAGATGCAAGGATTGACATATGCTAATCACCAAAGATGCAAAAATGACACAGCAGAGCAGAAATAACAGAAATACAATGTATATGAGAATCAAAAAGCTCAAGTGAGATTGAAAACAAGAAGAACATTATGTACAGTGATGCTATAAAATGTAGCATACAGTAATTAACTATGACAAATAGACAACGTCACAGTCACGGTCAACTTTAAAGAGATTTTTCTCAAAAAAATTCCTAGGTGCCAAAAAAATCTGTTCAGTCATTTCTGTGCGGATTGCTCCAAACATTATACGAGCAGAACCTGGCATAAAATAAACAAAATTTGTAAAAGGAGTAGCGAAAAAATCGTTTACCATATTCCTTACAATAACATATGAACAGAATGATGGGAAATGACAAATGTGGTATCGTTGCGATCGGCATAAACCAGTGAATACAATTTCACAAAGAAAATGAATATCAGACAAAGTATTCAGAAGTTATAAGCAGTTCTATAAGAACTGTTACGGTTTATAACCCCTAGGTGGCGCCATACTCTGACTTCCCAGGTACCCTAAGGACAACATGTCGAAGCTCCCTACCTTTTTTTGCGCCGATATATCCGATACTTCAAAAGTTATAGCAATTTATCACAGATTTCAAAATGGCGGACAGGCGGTTCGGTCAATCCCGGCATAATACATATCTGCAGATGCGGCATGAGCCAAGGAATCCGTAGACACCAAGATCATAATTTTCTGACAAACGATTCAGAAGTTATGCGCAAAAATAGCCTTTTTTCCTATCTCATGACCCATAGGTGGCGCTGTCACCAAATTTGGCATGGACCCCCATTTCATGGTCGACATGAAGCGTACCAAATTTCATCTCGATTAATCAAAGAGTGACCGAGATACAGCTTCAGAACCAATTTTGCGTCAATCTCGTTAAGTTCACGCATTAATTACTTTTGAATAAAGAAAAATATCAAAATTCTGTTCAGTCATTTCTATGCGGCTCACTCCAAAGATCACATGTGCCAAATCTCATAAGAATTGAACCAAATTTGAAGGAGGAGTAGCGAAAAAACGAAATACTGTACATTTCAAAATGGCCGCTACTGTAATGGGTGGAGTCTTACTGTAAAGTATAAAATTCAATAAGCGGGAGGAGAGCAATCACGTGTACTAAGTAGAATTCTCATAGATCTAATGGATCACGAGTTATAACCATTTGAACATTGAATTTTTGAGATGATGGTGGCGCTATAGAGTTACTGCTAGAGACCCCATTTTTGGCCAAATGACTATTTATGACCACCACTACAACTGTGCCAAATTTCATCATTTTCCTACATACGGTTCATAGGGCTGCCATAGACTCCCATTGGGGAAGAAAAAGAAGAAAGTACAATAACAATAGGTGCCACAGCACCATAGGTGCTTGGCCCCTAAATATAGCTGCAAGCAGCGATACGGGGCCAAGCACAATCAGCGCAATGAGCTCCCAAAGCACAGCAAGAAAGATACAACTTATCAATCACTCAGGGCGCATTGAGCACCCAAGGTGCATCAAGAACACAAGGCTCAGCAAAGAACCCAAAGCGTAACAATGACAGAGCAGAACCACCGCAGTGCAGAGCAGCAACAGAAAACATGGCAAAAATAGAACATATGTGAACTACAGACAGGTCAAGAAGAATAGGTGGGAAAGAACAAAACTTTAATAGAAGAAATGAACATCTGCCTCAGGCAGGATTCGAACCCAAGAACTCAGGATCTCTATGCATACGACTTGACAGATGCGCCACTCAGTAGACACAGCTCAAGGGGCAGCAGAAAAGAGCTTACATGCCATACAAAGAATTCAGAAGTTATAATCAGTTCTATAAGAACTGTTATAGTTTATAAACCCTAGGTGGCGCTGTTCTCTGATTTCCTCAGGACGTCATGCCGAAGCTCCCTACCGATTTTTGCGCCGATATATCCGATACTTCAAAAGTTATAGCAATTTATCACAGATTTCAAAATGGCGGACAGGCGGTTCGGTCAATCTCGGCATAATACATATCGACAGATGCGGCATGAGCCAAGGAATCCGTAGATACCAAGATCATAATTTTCTGACAAACGATTCAGAAGTTATGCGCAAAAATAGCCTTTTTTCCTATCTCATGACCCATAGGTGGCGCTGTCACCAAATTTGGCATGGACCCCCATTTCATGGTCGACATGAAGCGTACCAAATTTCATCTCGATTGATCAAAGAATGACCGAGATACAGCCTCAGAACCAATTTTGCGTCAATCTCGTTAAGTTCACGCATTAATTACTTCTGAATAAAGAAAAATATCAAAATTCTGTTCAGTCATTTCTATGCGGCTCACTCCAAAGATCACATGTGCCAAATCTCATAAGAATTGAACCAAATTTGAAGGAGGAGTAGCGAAAAAACGAAATACTGTACATTTCAAAATGTCCGATACTGTAATGGGTGGAGTCTTACTGTAAGGTATTAAAAACAATAAGCATGAGGAGAGCAATCACGTGTACTAAGTAGAATTTTCATAGAGCAAATGGATCACGAGTTATAACCATTTGAACATTGAATTTTTGAGATGATGGTGGCGCTATAGAGTTACTGCTAGAGACCCCATTTTTGGACAAATGACTATTTATGACCACCACTACAACTGTGCCAAATTTCATCATTTTCCTAAATACGGTTCATAGGGCTGCCATAGACTCCCATGGGGGAAGATTATGATTAAGAAGATTAAGAAGAAGAAAAATACTAACAGAAACAATAGGTGCCACAGCACCATAGGTGCTTGGCCCCTAAATATAGCTGCAAGCAGCGATACGGGGCCAAGCACCATCAGCGCAATGAGCACCAAAAGCACAGCAAGAAACATACAACGTATCAATCACCCAGGGCGCATTGAGCACCCAAGGTGCATCAAAAACACAAGGCTCAGCAAAGAACCCAAAGCGTAGCAATGACAGAGCAGAACCACCGCAGTGCAGAGCAGCAACAGAAAACATGGCAAAAATAGAACATATGTGAACTACAGACAGGTCAAGAAGAATAGGTGGGAAAGAACAAAACTTTAATAGAAGAAATTAACACCTGGCTCAGGTTGGATTCGAACCCATGAACTCATGATCTCTTTGCATACGACTTAACAGATGCGCCACTCAGTAGACACAGCTCAAGGAGCAGCAGAAAAGAGCTTGCATGCCATACAAAGAATTCAGAAGTTATAAGCAGTTCTATAAGAACTGTTAAAGTTTATACCCCTAGGTGGCGCTGTACTCTGATTTCCCAGGTACCCTCAGGACATCTTGCCGAAGCTCCCTACCGACTTTTCCGCCGATATATCCGATACTTCAAAAGTTATAGCAATTTATCACAGATTTCAAAATGGCGGACAGGCGGTTCGGTCAATCCCGGCATAATACATATCGACAGATGAGGCATGAGCCAAGGAATCCGTAGACAACAAAATCATAATTTTCTGACAAACGATTCAGAAGTTATGCGCAAAAATTGCCTTTTTTCCTATCTCATGACCCATAGGTGGCGCTGTCACCAAATTTGGCATGGACCCCCATTTCATGGTCGACATGAAGCGTACCAAATTTCATCTCGATTGATCAAAGAATGACCGAGATACAGCTTCAGAACCATTTTTGCGTCAATCTCGTTAAGTTCACGCATTAATTACTTTTGAATAAAGAAAAATATCAAAATTCTGTTCAGTCATTTCTATGCGGCTCACTCCAAAGATCACATGTGCCAAATCTCATAAGAATTGAACCAAATTTGAAGGAGGAGTAGCGAAAAAACGAAATACTGTACATTTCAAAATGGCCGATACTGTAATGGGAGGAGTCTTACTGTAAAGTATCAAATGCAATAAGCGGGATGAGAGCAATCACGTGTACTAAGTAGAATTCTCATAGATCTAATGGATCACGAGTTATAACCATTTGAACATTGAATTTTTGAGATGATGGTGGCGCTATAGAGTTACTGCTAGAGACCCCATTTTTGGCCAAATGACTATTTATGACCACCACTACAACTGTGCCAAATTTCATCATTTTCCTACATACGGTTCATAGGGCTGCCATAGACTCCCATTGGGGAAGATTAAGATTAAGAAGAATAATAATACTAACAGAAAAAACAATAGGTGCCACAGCACCATAGGTGCTTGGCCCCTAAATATAGCTGCAAGCAGCGATTCGGGGCCAAGCACCTTCAGC
Organism: Misgurnus anguillicaudatus; assembly: GCF_027580225.2. Taxonomy (NCBI): domain Eukaryota; kingdom Metazoa; phylum Chordata; class Actinopteri; order Cypriniformes; family Cobitidae; genus Misgurnus; species Misgurnus anguillicaudatus. Next base: position 17,022,059 of record NC_073341.2, read on the forward strand.
GCAATGAGCACCCAAAGCACAGCAAGCAACATAGAAGGGATGAATGACCCAATGCGCATTGAACACCCAAGGTGAATCAAGAACACAAGGCGCAGCAAGTACCCAAAGCGTAGCAATCACCGATCAGAACCACCGCAGTGCAGAGCAGCAACAGAAAACATGACGAAAATAGAACATATGTGAACTACAGACAGGTTGAGAAGAATAGATGAGAAAGAACAAAACTTTAATAGAACAAATTAAAACTTGCTCCAGGCGGGATTTGAACCCAAGAACTCAGAATCTCTGTGCATGTGACTAACATGATACGCCATTTAGTTGACACAGTTCATGAGGCAGCAGAATAGAGTGTACAGAGATGAAAGGATTGACATATGCCAATCACCACAGATGCAGAAATGACACAGCAGAGCAGATATAACAGAAATATAATGTATATAAGAATCAACAAGCTCAAGTGAGGTTGAAGACAAGAAGAACAATCTTAACAAAAACGCTATGAAATGTAATATACCGTAATTAACTATGACAAATAGACAACATCACAGGCACAGTCAACTTTGGAGCAATATTTCTAAGAAAAAGAACAGAATATTAAAAATCGGTTCGGTCATTTCTGTGCGGATTGCTCCAAACATTATACGAGCAGAACCTGGCATAAAATAAACAAAATTTGTAAAAGGAGTAGCGAAAAGATCATTTACCATATGCTTTAAAAGAACACATGAAAAGAATGTTGGAAAATGACAAACGAGGTATCGTTGCGATCGGCATAAACCAGTGAAACTAATTCCACAAAGAATATATATATCAGACGAATGATTCAGAAGTTATGTGCAAAAATAGCCTTTTTTCATATCTCATGACCCATAGGTGGCGCTGTGACCAAATTTGGCATGGACCCCCAGTTCATGGTTGACATGAAGTGTACCAAATTTCATTTCGATTGATCAAAGAATGACCGAGATACAGCTTCAGAAACAATTTTGCGTCAACCTTGTTAAGTTCACACATTAATTACTTTTGAATTAAGAAAAATATCAAAATTCTGTTCGGTCATTTCTATGCGGCTCACTCCAAAGATCACCTGTGCCAAATTTCATAACATTTGAACCAAATTTGAAGGAGGAGTAGCGAAAAAACGAAATACTGTACATTTCAAATTTGCCGCTACTGTAATGGGAGGAGTCTTACTGTAATGTATCAAATTCAATATGTGGGATGAGAGCAATCAGGTGTACTAAGTAGAATTTTCATAGATCTAATGGATCACAAGTTATAACCATTTGAACATTTAATTTTTGAGCTGATGGTGGCGCTATAGAGTTACTGCTACAGACCCCATTTTTGGCCACATGAATATTTGTGACCAACATTACAACTGTGCCAAATTTCATCATTTTCTTACATTCGCTTCATAGGGCTGCCATAGACTCCCATTGGGGAAGAAGAAAAATTTACTAACAGAAACAATGACCAATATAGCTGCAAGCAGCGATACGGGGCCAAGCACCATCAGCGCAATGAGCACCAAAAGCACAGCAAGAAACATACAACGTATCAATCACCCAGGGCGCATTGAGCACCCAAGGTGCATCAAAAACCCAAGGCTCAGCAAAGAACCCAAAGCGTAGCAATGACAGAGCAGAACCACCGCAGTGCAGAGCAGCAACAGAAAACATGGCAAAAATAGAACATATGTGAACTACAGACAGGTCAAGAAGAATAGGTGGGAAAGAACAAAACTTTAATAGAAGAAATTAACACCTGGCTCAGGTTGGATTCGAACCCATGAACTCATGATCTCTTTGCATACGACTTGACAGATGCGCCACTCAGTAAACACAGCTCAAGGAGCAGCAGAAAAGAGCTTACATGCCATACAAAGAATTCAGAAGTTATAAGCAGTTCTATAAGAACTGTTATAGTTTATACCCCTAGGTGGCGCTGTTCTCTGATTTCCTCAGGACCTTATGCCGAAGCTCCCTACCGATTTTTGCGCCGATATATCCGATACTTCAAAAGTTATAGCAATTTATCACAGATTTCAAAATGGCGGACAGGCGGTTCGGTCAATCCCGGCATAATACATATCGACAGATGCGGCATGAGCCAAGGAATCCGTAGACACCAAGATCATAATTTTCTGACAAACGATTCAGAAGTTATGCACAAAAATAGCCTTTTTTCCTATCTCATGACCCATAGGTGGCGCTGTCACCAAATTTGGCATGGACCCCCATTTCATGGTCAACATGAAGCGTATCAAATTTCATCTCGATTGATCAAAGAATGACCGAGATACAGCTTCAGAACCAATTTTGCGTCAATCTCGTTAAGTTCACGCATTAATTACTTTTGAATAAAGAAAAATATCAAAATTCTGTTCAGTCATTTCTATGCGGCTCACTCCAAAGATCACATGTGCCAAATCTCATAAGAATTGAACCAAATTTGAAGGAGGAGTAGCGAAAAAACGAAATACTGTACATTTCAAAATGGCCGATACTGTAATGGGAGGAGTCTTACTGTAAAGTATCAAATTCAATAAGCGGGATGAGAGCAATCACGTGTACTAAGTAGAATTCTCATAGATCGAATGGATCACCAGTTATAACCATTTGAACATTGAATTTTTGAGATGATGGTGGCGCTATAGAGTTACTGCTAGAGACCCCATTTTTGGCCGAATGACTATTTATGACCACCACTACAACTGTGCCAAATTTCATCATTTTCCTATATACGGTTCATAGGGCTGCCATAGACTCCCATTGGGGAAGAAGATTAAGAAGAAAAATTCTAACAGAAACAATAGGTGCCACAGCACCATAGGTGCTTGGCCCCTAAATATAGCTGCAAGCAGCAATTGCGGGGTCAAGCACCTTCAGCGCAATGAGCACCCAAAGCACAGCAAAAACCACACGACGCAGCAAATGCGCAAAGCGCAGAAAGCGCGCAATACAGAGCCCGAACCCGAAGCACAGCAAATGCAGAGCAGAACAACTGCAGTGCGGAGCAACAACAGAAAAGATTTCAAAAATATAACACGTGTGGAAAACCAGACAGGTCGAGAAGAACTTGTTAAAGGGAACACAAAAGGAAATCTCGATAAGTGAAAGTAAGAGCTGGGATTCGAACCCATGACCTCATGTTCCCAAAGCACAGCACTAACCGCATGCGCCACTGAGTAAATGATTAAACCACTGAGTTGGTGTGTCCAAGCTATAGAATACAGCTTTACAGCTATAAACATTGATATCCAGCAATTACCAAAAGTGTAGAAATGACAACAGAGAGCACAAATAACTGAAATACAATGTATAGTATGAAAATCACAAAACTTAAGTGAGGAAAAAAGTTAAGACAAAAAACCATTGCACATGGGATTTGAACCCATGAACTCAGGTTCTCAAAGCACAGCACTAACCGCATGTGCCACTGAGGAATTATGGGTTGAAAGGCTGTGGAAAAGAGGCTTCAAAGCTGCAAACATTGACATGCCAATCACTGAAAGGGCACAAATAACACAACAAAGCAAAAATAAACAGAAATACAAAGTGTAGGGCAATCAGATAACTTAAATGGCACTGAATTCGTGAAGAACATTTTGCACAATAATGAACAACATGGGCAAATATTGTCAGAGTCTTTTTAATATGACAAAGGGACAGCATGACAGGCATGGTCCGCTTTACAGAGGTATTTCTCAAACATTTGACACTCAGCAGAAAAATCTTTTCAGTCACGTCTGTGCGGATTGCTCCAAACATTATACAAGCAGAACCTGGCATAAAATAAACAAAATTTGTAAAAGGAGTAGCAAAAAAATCATTTACCATATGCTTTACAATAACACATGAACAGAATGATGGAAAATGCCAAACAAGGTATTGTTGCGATTGGCAAAAACCAGTGAATAAAATGTCACAAAGAAAATGTATATCAGTCAAAGTATTCTGAAGATATAAGCAGTTCTATAAGAACTGTTATAGTTTATAACCCCTAGGTGGCGCTGTACTCTGACTTCCCAGGTAACTTCAGGACATCATGCCGAAGCTCCCTAACTATTTTTGCACGAATATGTCCAATAGTTCAAAAGATATAACAATTTATGACCAATTTCAAAATGGCGGACAGGTGGTGTGGTCAAACCCGACATAATACATATCGACAGATTCGGCATGAGCCAAGGAATCCGTAAACACCAAGATCATAATTTTCTGACAAACATTTCAGTAGTTATGGGCAAAAAAAGCCATTTTCCATATCTCATGACCCATAGGTGGCGCTGTCACCAAATTTGGCATGGACCCCCAGTTTATGGTCGACATGACGTGTACGAAATTTCATTTCGATTGATGAAAGAATGACAGAGATACAGCCTCAGAACTATTTTTGTGTCAACCTCGTTAAGTTTGCGCATTTATTACTTTTGAACAAAGATAAATATCAAAATTCTGTTCGGTCATTTCTGTGCGGCTCACTCCAAAGTTCACCTGTGCCAAATTTCATAACAATTGAACCAAATTTGAAGGAAGAGTAGCGAATAAATGGAATACTGTACATTTCAAAATGGCCACTACTGTAATGGGTGGAGTTTTACTGTAAGGTATTAAAAACAACAAGCATGAGGAGAGCAATCACGTGTACTAAGTAGAATTTTCATAGATCAAGCGGATCAGCAGTTATAACCATTTGAACATTGAATTTTTGCACTGCTGGTGGCGCTATAGAGTTAGTACTAGAGACCCCATTTTTGGTCACATGACTTTTTAAGACCACCACTACAACTGTGCCAAATTTCATCATTTTCCTATGTACGGTTCATAGGGCTGCCATAGACGCCTATGGCTAAGAAGAGGAAGCAGAATAATAATAATAATAATACTAACAATTCCAATAGGTGTCACAGCACCTTCGGTGCTTGACCCCTAAATATAGCTGTAGACAGCGATACGGGGCCAAGCAACAATGGTCCTGCAACACGCAACGAAGCTGAAAGGACATGCAATTGAAGAATGCAATGTAGCAGATATGTATGGGAACTATCAGCACACAGGACTCAGAGATGAGAATGAACATAATGAAAAAACAAAAATTTTGAAGTATAATATTTATTTGCATGCTGAAAGAAGGACCGATTAGTCCAATGCTGACCTAGAAAACAATTGAACCACCAAAGCATCATACATGTTACACATGAGACTTAAACCAAAAGAATGAATTGAAGTTTTTGACTCTAAAGTAAGAGACTTCAATTGCTGCCCTAGCCAGGATTTGAACCCATGATCTCCAGGTGTCATGCCTGTCACTCATCTGGTTGAGCTACAGGGGAGACATACATACATACATACAGCTGCTTAAGCTAGATTGCTGAAGTGACAATGTGTATGTTCAAGTTTGGAGAGATTTTTCTCAAGAATAGAATATTTTTTTAAATCTCCTATGGGTAGTCAAACCTGTTCGAACAGGTGACTCTACATGACACAAATTGTGTCAACCATTTTAATTGCTGCCCTACGCTGGATTTGAACCTGCAACCTCTGGATTTCATGCCCATCACGCATTTGGTTGAGCTACTGGGAAGGCATAGATTACCCCATCAAATATACTCTGTAGAAGTTTAGTTGATTAAATGGTTTAAAAGTTATTCCTGTTGACAAATGTATTACTTTTGAACAAAGATAAATATCAAAATTCTGTTTGGTCATTTCTATGTGGCTCGGTCCAAAGATTATCTGAGCCAAATTGTGTAACAATTCAACAAACACTGCAAAAGTAGTAGCAAAAAAACTGAATACTGTACTTTTCAAAATGGCCGCTACTGCATTTTTGAACTGGCGATGATGCTTGGCCACCAAATTACTGCAAGCCGTGCAGAACATGGAAAACAGACTGGTTGAGAATAATAGGTGAGAATAAACTCAAAACAAATATTAATAGAAAAACATAACACATGCATCAGACAGGATTCGAACCCTTAACCTCTGAGTTTTGATGCATGCGATTTAATAGACTGAGCTACACAGGCAGTGTAGCTTGCCAAGGTTTTCAGAGCTGCAAGCATTCAAATGGAGGAAGGAAGGTGCAGACATGACATTGCAGAGCAGAAATAACAAAATTACAATTTATATGAGAATCAGATAGTTTAAGTGAGAAGAGTTAAAGTTTAAGTCAAGAAAAACATGTTGTATAGGAATGCACAACATGTTATTATGCAGTCATAATAATTTAATATGACGAAGAGACAATGTCACAGGGACAGTCAACTTTGGACAGGTATTTCTCGGGAATGGCAGAGAATATCAAAAATGTGTTCGGATTTCTGTGCGGATTGCTCCAAAGTTTATGTGAGCAGAGCCTGGCATAAAATAGACTTAATTTGCAAAAGTAGTAGCGAAAAAACTACTTCACATATGCTATGAAATAAGATATGAACAGAATGTTGAAAACTGACAAATGAGATATCGTTGCAATTGACATAAACCAGTGAATAAAAATTCACAAAGAAAATGAATATCAGACAAAGTTTTCAGAAGTTATGGGCTGTTTTATATAGTTTATGAACCCTAGGTGGCGCTGTCTTCAGATTTCCCAGGTACCTTCAATACATCATACCGATGCTTCCTACTGATTTTTGTGCCGATACATTATATAGAATAATAGTTATCACAATTTAAAACAAAATTCAAAATAGTGGACAGGCGGTTTGGTCATTTCCGGCATAATATATATCGACAGATTGGTCATGAGCCAAGGAATCCATAGACACTAAGATCATAATTTTCTATCAAACATTTCAATAGTTATGGGCAAAAATAGCCATTTTTCATATCTCATGACCCATAGGTGGCGCTGTCCTCAAATTTGGCATGGTACCCCTGTTCATGGTCCTTATGAAGGGTACCAAGTTTCATTTCAATTGATCAAAGAATGACCAAGATAATGACTCAGAACAAATTTTGGGTCGACATCGATAAATGTACGCAATTATTACTTTTGAACAAAGATAAAAATCAAAATTCTGTTCGGTCATTTCTATGTGGCTCGGTCCAAAGATAATCTGAGCCAAATTGTGTAACAATTCAACAAACACTGCAAAAGTAGTAGCAAAAAAACTGAATGCTGTACTTTTCAAAATGGCCGCTACTGCATTTTTGAACTGGTGATGATGCTTGGCCACGAAATTGCAAGCCGTGCAGAACATGGAAAACAGACTGGTTGAGAATAATAGGTGAGAATAAACTCAAAACAAATATTAATAGAAAAACATAACACATGCATCAGACGGGATTCGAACCCTTACCCGCCGAGTTTTGATGCAAGTGATTTAATAGACTGAGCTACACAGGCAGTGTAGCTAGCCAAGGTTTTCAGAGCTGCAAGCATTCAAATGGAGCAAGGAAGGTGCAGACATGACATTGCAGAGCAGAAATAACAAAATTACAATTTATATGAGAATCAGATAGTTTAAGTGAGAAGAGTTAAAGTTTAAGTCAAGAAAAACATGTTGTATAGGAATGCACAACATGTTATAATACAGTCATAATAATTTAATATGACAAAGAGACAATGTCACAGGGACAGTCAACTTTGGACAGGTATTTCTCGGGAATGGCAGAGAATATCAAAAATGTGTTCGGATTTCTGTGCGGATTGCTCCAAAGTTTATGTGAGCAGAGCCTGGCATAAAATAGACTTAATTTGCAAAAGTAGTAGCGAAAAAACTACTTCACATATGCTATGAAATAAGATATGAACAGAATGTTGAAAACTGACAAATTAGATATCGTTGCAATCGACATAAACCAGTGAATAAAAATTCACAAAGAAAATGAATATCAGACAAAGTTTTCAGAAGTTATGGGCTGTTTTATATAGTTTATGAACCCTAGGTGGCGCTGTCTTCAGATTTCCCAGGTACCTTCAGGACATCATACCGATGCATCCTACCGATTTTTGTGCCGATACATTATATAGAATAATAGTTATCCCAATTTAAAACAAAATTCAAAATAGTGGACAGGCGGTTTGGTCATTTCCGGCATAATATATATCGACAGATTGGTCATGAGCCAAGGAATCCATAGACACCAAGATCATAATTTTCTATCAAACATTTCAAGAGTTATGGGCAAAAATAGCCATTTTTCATATCTCATGACCCATAGGTGGCGCTGTCCTCAAATTTGGCATGGTACCCCAGTTCATGGTCCTTATGAAGGGTACCAAGTTTCATTTCAATTGATCAAAGAATGACCGAGATAATGACTCAGAACGAATTTTGGGTCGACATCGATAAAAGTACACATTTATTACTTTTGAACAAAGATAAAAATCAAAATTCTGTTCGGTCATTTCTCTGCGGCTCAGTTCAAAGATTATCTGTGCCAAATTGCGTAACAATGCAATGAACGCTGCAAAAGTAGTAGCGAAAAAACAAAATACTGTACTTTTCAAAATGGCCGCTACTGTAATGGGTGGAGTCTTAATGTAAGGTGGTCATTGTAATGAGCGTGAGGAGAGGAATCAGATGTAGTAGGTAGAGTTTTTGTTGATCAAATGATTCTACAGTTATAACCATTTGAATATTGAATTTTTGAAGTGTTGGTGGCGCTATAGAGTTAATGCTAGAGACCCCATAGTTGGTCACATGACTATTTAGGACCACCACTACAAGTGTGCCAAATTTGTTTCATTTTCCTATGTACGGTTCATAGGGCTGCCATAGACTCCCATTGGGGAAGAAGAAATATAATAATAATAATAGCTGCAAGCAGCAACACGGGGTCAAGCACCTTCGGCGCAATGCACACAGAGCACAGCAAGCACACAAAGCACAGCAAGCTCACAATGCACAGCAAGCACACAAAGCACAGCAAGCACACAAAGCACAGCAAGCACACAAATCACAGCAGGCACACAAAGCACAGCAAGCTCACAAAGCACAGCAAGCACACAAAGCACAGCAAGCACACAAAGCATAGCAAGCTCACAAAGCACACAAAGCACACAAAGCACAGCAAGCTCACAAAGCACAGCAAGCACACAAAGCACAGCAAGCACACAAAGCACAGCAAGCACACAAAGCACAGCAAGAACCAGCACAATGCAGAGCAACAGCAAACATGGAAAATAGAACACATGTGAACTACAGACAGGTTGAGAAGAATTGATGAGGAAGAACAAAACGTCATGACTCAGGTGGGATTCGAACCCAGGAACTCAGAATCTCAATGCATGTGGTTTAACTAGCTGCGCCACTCAGTTGACACAGTTTATGAGGCAGCAGACAAGAGATTAAAGAGCTGAAAGGATTAACATATGTCAATCACCAAAGATGCAGGAAAGACACAGCAGAAGCACCACATTGCAGAGCAACAACAGCAAACATGGAAAAATAGAACACATGTGAACTACAGACAGGTTGAGAAGAATTGATGAGGAAGAACAAAACGTCATGACTCAGGTGGGATTCGAACCCAGGAACTCAGAATCTCAATGCATGTGGTTTAACTAGATGCGCCACTCAGTTGACACAGTTCATGAGGCAGCAGACAAGAGATTAGAGAGCTGAAAGGATTAACATGTCAATCACCAAAGATGCAGAATTGACACAGCAGAAGTAGAAATAACAGAAATACAATGTACATTAGATCAAGTGAAATTGAAGACAAGCAGATCATTATGTATAGTGATGCTATACAATGTAATATACAGTCACATTAATTTATTACTATGACAAATAGACAACGTCACAGGCACGGTAAACTTTAGAGTGGTATTTCTAAGAAAGAGAACAGAATATCAAAAATCTGTTCGGTCACATCTGTGCGGATTGCTCCAAACATTATACGAGCAGATCCTGACATAAAATACACAAAATTTGTAAAAGGAGTAGCGAAAAAATCATTTACCATATGCCTTACAATAACACCTGAACATAATGTTGGAAAATGACAAACAAGGTATCGTTGCGATCGGCATAAAACAGTGAATACAATTTCACAAAGAAAATGTATATCAGACAATGTATTCAGAAGTTATAAGCAGTTCAATAAGAACTGTTATAGTTTATAACCCCTAGGTGGCGCTGTACTCTGACTTCCCATGTACCTTCAGGACATCATGTCGAAGCTCCTTACCATTTTTTGCGCGGATATGTCCAATAGTTCAAAAAATATAACAATTTATTTGAAATTTCAAAATGGCGGACAGGCGGTTTGGTCAAACCCGGCATAATTCACATCGACAGATGCGGCATGAGGTAAGCAATCCATAGACATCAAGATCATAATTTTCTGACAAACAGTTCAGAAGTTATGGGCAATAATAGCCTATTTTTCTATCTCATGACCCATAGGTGGCGCTGTCACCAAATTTGGCATGGACCCCAAGTTCATGGTCCACATGAAGTGTACCAAATTTCATTTCAATTGATCAAAGAATGACTGAGCTACAGCTTCAGAACCATTTTTGCGTCAACCTCGTTAAGTTTGCGCATTTATTACTTTTGAACAAAGATCAATATCAAAATTCTGTTCGGTCATTTCTATGCGGCTCACTCCAAAGATCATCTGTGCAAAATCTCATAAGAATTGAACCGCATTTGAAGGAGGAGTAGCGAAAAAACGAAATACTGTACATTTCAAAATGGCCGCTACTGTAATGGGTGGAGACTTACTGTAAAGTATCAAATTCAATAAGCACGATGAGAGCAATCACGTGTACTAAGTAGAATTTTCATAGATCAAATGGTTCACCAATTATAACAGTTTGAACATTGATTTTTTGGACTACTGGTGGCGCTATAGAGTTACTGCTAAAGACCCCATTTTTGGTCACATGACTATTTATGACCACCTCTACATCTGTGCCAAATTTCATCATTTTCCTATGTACGGTTCATAGGGCTGCCATAGACTCCCATTGGGGAAAAATAATAATAATAATAATAATAATAATAATAATAATACTAACAAAAACAATAGGTGTCTCAGCACCTTCGGTGCTTGACCCCTAAATATAGCTGCAAGCAGCAACACGGGGTCAAGCACCTTCGGCGCAATGCACACACAGCACAGCAAGCACACAAAGCACAGCAAGCTCACAATGCACAGCCAGCACACAAAGCACAGCAATTACACAAATCACAGCAGGCACACAAAGCACAGCAAGCTCACAAAGCACAGCAAGCACAACAAGCACAGCAAGCTCACAATGCACAGCAAGCACACAAAGCACAGCAATTACACAAATCACAGCAGGCACACAAAGCACAGCAAGCTCACAAAGCACAGCAAGCACACAAAGCACAGCAAGCACACAAAGCACAACAAGCACACAAAGCATAGCAAGAACACAAAGCACAGCAATTACACAAATCACAGCCGGCACACAAAGCACAGCAAGCTCACAAAGCACAGCAAGCACACAAAGCACAGCAAGCACACAAAGCACAGCAAGCACAGCAATTACACAAATCACAGCAGGCACACAAAGCACAGCAAGCTCACAAAGCACACAAAGCACAGCAAGCACACAAAGCATAGCATGCTCACAAAGCACAGCAAGCACACAAAGCACAGCAAGCTCACAAAGCACAGCAAGAACCACCATAATGCAGAGCAACAACAGCAAACATGGAAAAATAGAACACATGTGAACTACAGACAGGTTGAGAAGAATTGATGAGGAAGAACAAAACGTCATGACTCAGGTGGGATTTGAACCCAGGAACTCAGAATCTCAGTGCATATGATTAACTAGATGCGCCACTCAGTTGACACAGTTCATGAAGCAGCAGACAAGAGATTAGAGAGCTGAAAGGATTAACATATGTCAATCACCAAAGATGCAGGAAAGACACAGCAGAAGCACCACAATGCAGAGCAACAACAGCAAACATGGAAAAATAGAACACGTGAACTACAGACAGGTTGAGAAGAATTGATGAGGAAGAACAAAACATCATGACTCAGGTGGGATTCGAACCCAGGAACTTAGAATCTAAATGCAATTGGTTAACTAGATGCCCCACTCAGTTTACACAGTTCATGAGGCAGCAGACAAGAGATTAGAGAGCTGAAAGGATTAACATGTCAATCACCAAAGATGCAGAATTGACACAGCAGAAGTAGAAATAACAGAAATACAATGTACATTAGTTCAAGTGAAATTGAAGACAAGCAGATCATTATGTATAGTGATGCTATACAATGTAATATACAGTCACATTAATTTATTACTATGACAAATAGACAACGTCACAGGCACGGTAAACTTTAGAGTGGTATTTCTAAGAAAGAGAACAGAATATCAAAAATCTGTTCGGTCACATCTGTGCGGATTGCTCCAAACATTATACGAGCAGAACCTGACATAAAATACACAAAATTTGTAAAAGGAGTAGCGAAAAAATCATTTACCATATGCCTTACAATAACACCTGAACATAATGTTGGAAAATGACAAACAAGGTATCGTTGCGATCGGCATAAAACAGTGAATACAATTTCACAAAGAAAATGTATATCAGACAATGTATTCAGAAGTTATAAGCAGTTCAATAAGAACTGTTATAGTTTATAACCCCTAGGTGGCGCTGTACTCTGATTTCCCATGTACCTTCAGGACATCATGTCGAAGCTCCTTACCATTTTTTGCGCGGATATGTCCAATAGTTCAAAAAATATAACAATTTATTTGAAATTTCAAAATGGCGGACAGGCGGTTTGGTCAAACCCGGCATAATTCACATCGACAGATGCGGCATGAGGTAAGCAATCCATAGACATCAAGATCATAATTTTCTGACAAACAGTTCAGAAGTTATGGGCAATAATAGCCTATTTTTCTATCTCATGACCCATAGGTGGCGCTGTCACCAAATTTGGCATGGACCCCAAGTTCATGGTCCACATGAAGTGTACCAAATTTCATTTCAATTGATCAAAGAATGACTGAGCTACAGCTTCAGAACCATTTTTGCGTCAACCTCGTTAAGTTTGCGCATTTATTACTTTTGAACAAAGATCAATATCAAAATTCTGTTCGGTCATTTCTATGCGGCTCACTCCAAAGATCATCTGTGCCAAATCTCATAAGAATTGAACCGCATTTGAAGGAGGAGTAGCGAAAAAACGAAATACTGTACATTTCAAAATGGCCGCTACTGTAATGGGTGGAGTCTTACTGTAAAGTATCAAATTCAATAAGCACGATGAGAGCAATCACGTGTACTAAGTAGAATTTTCATAGATCAAATGGTTCACCAATTATAACAGTTTGAACATTGATTTTTTGGACTACTGGTGGCGCTATAGAGTTACTGCTAAAGACCCCATTTTTGGTCACATGACTATTTATGACCACCTCTACATCTGTGCCAAATTTCATCATTTTCCTATGTACGGTTCATAGGGCTGCCATAGACTCCCATTGGGGAAAAATAATAATAATAATAATAAATATAGCTGCAAGCAGCAATTGCGGGGTCAAGCACCTTCAGCGCAATGAGCACCCAAAGCACAGCAAAAACCACACGACGCAGCAAATGCGCAAAGCGCGCAATACAGAGCACGAACCCGATGCAAAGCAAATGCAGAGCAGAACCACTGCAGTGCGGAGCAACAACAGAAAAGATTTCAAAAATATAACACGTGTGGAAAACCAGACAGGTCGAGAAGAACGTGTTAAAGGGAACACAAAAGGAAATCTCAATAAGTGAAAGTAAGAGCTGGGATTCAAACCCATGACCTCATGTTCCCAAAGCACAGCACTAACCGCATGCGCCACTGAGTAAATGATTAAACCACTGAGTTGGTGTGTCCAAGCTATAGAATACAGCTTTACAGCTATAAACATTGATATCCAGCAATTACCAAAAGTGTAGAAATGACAACAGAGAGCACAAATAACTGAAATACAATGTATAGTATGAAAATCACAAAACTTAAGTGAAAAAAAAGTTAAGACAAAAAACCACTGCACATGGGATTTGAACCCATGAACTCAGGTTCTCAAAGCACAGCACTAACCGCATGCGCCACTGAGGAATCATGGGTTCAAAGGCTTTGGAAAAGAGGCTTCAAAGCTGCAAACATTGACATGCCAATCACTGAAAGGGCAGAAATAACACAACAAAGCAAAAATAAACAGAAATACAAAGTGTAGGGCAATCAGATAACTTAAATGGCACTGAATTCGTGAAGAACATTTTGTACAATAATGAACAACATGGGCAAATTTTGTCAGATTCTTTTTAATATGACAAAGGGACAGCATGACAGGCATGGTCCGCTTTACAGAGGTATTTCTCAAAAATTTGACACTCAGCAGAAAAATCTGTTCAGTCACGTCTGTGCGGATTGCTCCAAACATTATACAAGCAGAACCTGGCATAAAATAAACAAAATTTGTAAAAGGAGTAGCGAAAAAATCATTTACCATATGCTTTCAATAACACATGAACAGAATGATGGAAAATGCCAAACAAGGTATTGTTGCGATCGGCAAAACCAGTGAATAAAATGTCACAAAGAAAATGTATATCAGTCAAAGTATTCTGAAGATATAAGCAGTTCTATAAGAACTGTTATAGTTTATAACCCCTAGGTGGCGCTGTACTCTGACTTCCCAGGTAACTTCAGGACATCATGCCGAAGCTCCCTAACTATTTTTGCACGAATATGTCCAATAGTTCAAAAGATATAACAATTTATGTCCAATTTCAAAATGGCGGACAGGTGGTGTGGTCAAACCCGACATAATACATATCGACAGCTTCGGCATGAGCCAAGGAATCCGTAAACACCAAGATAATAATTTTCTGACAAACATTTCAGTAGTTATGGGCAAAAAAAAGCCATTTTCCATATCGCATGACCCATAGGTGGCGCTGTCACCAAATTTGGCATGGACCCCCAGTTTATGGTCGACATGACGTGTACGAAATTTCATTTCAATTGATGCAAGAATGACAGAGATACAGCCTCAGAACTATTTTTGTGTTAACCTCGTTAAGTTTGCGCATTTATTACTTTTGAACAAAGATAAATATCAAAATTCTGTTTGGTCATTTCTGTGCGGCTCACTCCAAAGTTCACCTGTGCCAAATTTCATAACAATTGAACCAAATTTGAAGGAGGAGTAGCGAATAAACGGAATACTGTACATTTCAAAATGGCCGCTACTGTAATGGGTGGAGTTTTACTGTAAGGTATTAAAAACAACAAGCATGAGGAGAGCAATCACGTGTACTAAGTAGAATTTTCATAGATCAAGCGGATCAGCAGTTATAACCATTTGAACATTGCATTTTTGCACTGCTGGTGGCGCTATAGAGTTAGTACTAGAGAACCCATTTTTGGTCACATGACTTTTTAAGACCACCACTACAACTGTGCCAAATTTCATCATTTTCCTATGTACGGTTCATAGGGCTGCCATAGACGCCTATGGCTAAGAAGAGGAAGCAGAATAATAAATATAGCTGCAAGCAGCAATTGCGGGGCCAAGCACCTTCAGCGCAATGAGGACCCGAAGCACAGCAAAAACCACACGACGCAGCAAATGCGCAAAGCGCAGAAAGCGCGCAATTCAGAGCCCGAACCCTAAGCGAAGCAAATGCAGAGCAGAACCACTGCAGTGCGGAGCAACAACAGAAAAGATGGCAAAAATATAACACGTGTGGAAAACCAGACAGGTCGAGAAGAACCTGTTAAAGGGAACACAAAAGGAAATCTCAATAAGTGAAAGTAAGAGCTGGGATTCGAACCCATGACCTCAGGTTCCCAAAGCACGGCACTAACCGCATGCGCCACTGAGTAAATGATTAAACCACTGAGTTGGTGTGTCCAAGCTATAGAATACAGTACCAAAAGTGTAGAAATGACAACAGAGAGCACAAATTACTGAAATACAATGTATAGTATGAAAATCACAAAACTTAAGTGAAAAAAAAGTTAAGACAAAAAACCACTGCACATGGGATTTGAACCCATGAACTCAGGTTCTCAAAGCACAGCACTAACCGCATGCACCACTGAGGACTCATGGGTTGAAAGGCTGTGGAAAAGAGGCTTCAAAGCTGCAAACATTGACATGCCAATCACTGAAAGGGCAGAAATAACACAACAAAGCAAAAATAAACAGAAATACAAAGTGTAGGGCAATCAGATAACTTAAATGGCACTGAGTTCGTGAAGAACATTTTGTACAATAATGAACAACATGGGCAAATTTTGTCAGATTCTTTTTAATATGACAAAGGGACAGCATGACAGGCATGGTCCGCTTTACAGAGGTATTTCTCAAAAATTTGACACTCAGCAGAAAAATCTGTTCAGTCACGTCTGTGCGGATTGCTCCAAACATTATACAAGCAGAACCTGGCATAAAATAAACAAAATTTGTAAAAGGAGTAGCGAAAAAATCATTTATCATATGCTTTACAATAACACATGAACAGAATGATGGAAAATGCCAAACAAGGTATTGTTGCGATCGGCAAAAACCAGTGAATAAAATGTCACAAAGAAAATGTATATCAGTCAAAGTATTCTGAAGATATAAGCAGTTCTATAAGAACTGTTATAGTTTATAACCCCTAGGTGGCGCTGTACTCTGACTTCCCAGGTAACTTCAGGACATCATGCCGAAGCTCCCTAACTATTTTTGCACGAATATGTCCAATAGTTCAAAAGATATAATAATATAAGACCAATTTCAAAATGGCGGACAGGTGGTGTGGTCAAACCCGACATAATACATATCGACAGATTCTGCATGAGCCAAGGAATCCGTAAACACCAAGATCATAATTTTCTGACAAACATTTCAGTAGTTATGGGCAAAAAAAGCCATTTTCCATATCTCATGACCCATAGGTGGCGCTGTCACCAAATTTGGCATGGACCCCCAGTTTATGGTCGACATGACGTGTACCAAATTTAATTTCAATTGATCAAAGAATGACAGAGATACAGCCTCAAAACTATTTTTGTGTCAACCTCGTTAAGTTTGCACATTTATTACTTTTGAACAAAGATAAATATCAAAATTCTGTTTGGTCATTTCTGTGCGGCTCACTCCAAAGTTCACCTGTGCCAAATTTCATAACAATTGAACCAAATTTGAAGGAGGAGTAGCGAATAAACGGAATACTGTACATTTCAAAATGGCCACTACTGTAATGGGTGGAGTTTTCATGTAAGGTATTAAAAACAACAAGCATGAGGAGAGCAATCACGTGTACTAAGTAGAATTTTCATAGATCAAGCGGATCAGCAGTTATAACCATTTGAACATTGAATTTTTGCACTGCTGGTGGCGCTATAGAGTTAGTACTAGAGACCCCATTTTTGGTCACATTACTTTTTAAGACCACCACTACAACTGTGCTAAATTTCATCATTTTCCTATGTACGGTTCATAGGGCTGCCATAGACGACTATGGCTAAGAAGAGGAAGCAGAATAATAATAATAATAATACTAACAATTCCAATAGGTGTCACAGCACCTTCGGTGCTTGACCCCTAATAATAATAATAATACTAACAATTCCAATAGGTGTCACAGCACCTTCGGTGCTTGACCCCTAAATATAGCTGCAAGCAGCGATACGGGGCCAAGCACAATCAGCGCAATGAGCTCCCAAAGCACAGCAAGAAAGATACAACTTATCAATCACTCAGGGCGCATTGAGCACCCAAGGTGCATCAAGAACACAAGGCGCCACAAAGAACCCAAAGCGTAGCAATGACAGAGCAGAACCACCGCAGTGCAGAGCAGCAACAGAAAACATGGCAAAAATAGAACATATGTGAACTACAGACAGGTCAAAAAGAATAGGTGAGAAAGAACAAAACTATAATAGAAGAAATTAACACCTGGCTCAGGTGGGATTCGAACCCATGAACTCAGGATCTCTATGCAAACGACTTAACAGATGCGCCACTCAGTAGACACAGCTCAAGGGGCAGCAGAAAAGAGCTTACATGCCATACAAAGAATTCAGAAGTTATAAGCAGTTCTATAAGAACTGTTATAGTTTATACCCCTAGGTGGCGCTGTTCTCTGATTTCCTCAGGACGTCATGCCGAAGCTCCCTACCGATTTTTGCGCCGATATATCCGATACTTCAAAAGTTATAGCAATTTATCACAGATTTCAAAATGGCGGACAGGCGGTTCGGTCAATCCCGGCATAATACATATCGGCAGATGCGGCATGAGCCAAGGAATCCGTAGACACCAAGATCATAATTTTCTGACAAACGATTCAGAAGTTATGCGCAAAAATAGCCTTTTTTCCTATCTCATGACCCATAGGTGGCGCTGTCACCAAATTTGGCATGGACCCCCATTTCACGGTCGACATGAAGCGTACCAAATTTCATCTCGATTGATCAAAGAATGACCGAGATACAGCCTCAGAACCAATTTTGCGTCAATCTCGTTAAGTTCGCGCATTAATTACTTTTGAATGAAGAAAAATATCAAAATTCTGTTCAGTCATTTCTATGCGGCTCACTCCAAAGATCACATGTGCCAAATCTCATAAGAATTGAACCAAATTTGAAGGAGGAGTAGCGAAAAAACGAAATACTGTACATTTCAAAATGGCCGATACTGTAATGGGAGGAGTCTTACTGTAAAGTATCAAATGCAATAAGCGGGATGAGAGCAATCACGTGTACTAAGTAGAATTCTCATAGATCTAATGGATCACGAGTTATAACCATTTGAACATTGAATTTTTGAGATGATGGTGGCGCTATAGAGTTACTGCTAGAGACCCCATTTTTGGCCAAATGACTATTTATGACCACCACTACAACTGTGCCAAATTTCATCATTTTCCTACATATGGTTCATATGGCTGCCATAGACTCCCATTGGGGAAGAAGATTAAGAAGAATAATACTAACAGAAACAATAGGTGCCACAGCACCATAGGTGCTTGGCCCCTAAATATAGCTGCAAGCAGCAACACGGGGTCAAGCACCTTCGGCACAATGCACACACAGCACAGCAAGCACACAAAGCACAGCAAGCTCACAATGCACAGCAAGCACACAAAGCACAGCAAGCACAGCAATTACACAAATCACAGCAGGCACACAAAGCACATCAAGCTCACAAAGCACAGCAAGCACACAAAGCATAGCAAGCTCACAAAGCACAGCAAGCACACAAAGCACAGCAAGCTCACAAAGCACAGCAAGAACCACCATAATGCAGAGCAACAACAGCAAACATGGAAAAATAGAACACATGTGAACTACAGACAGGTTGAGAAGAATTGATGATGAAGAACAAAACGTCATGACTCAGGTGGGATTTGAACCCAGGAACTCAGAATCTCAATGCATATGATTAACTAGATGCGCCACTCAGGTGACACAGTTCATGAAGCAGCAGACAAGAGATTAGAGAGCTGAAAGGATTAACATATGTCAATCACCAAAGATGCAGGAAAGACACAGCAGAAGCACCACAATGCAGAGCAACAACAGCAAACATGGAAAAATAGAACACATGTGAACTACAGACAGGTTGAGAAGAATTGATGAGGAAGAACAAAACATCATGACTCAGGTGGGATTCGAACCCAGGAACTTAGAATCTAAATGCAATTGGTTAACTAGATACACCACTCAGTTTACACAGTTCATGAGGCAGCAGACAAGAGATTAGAGAGCTGAAAGGATTAACATGTCAATCACCAAAGATGCAGAATTGACACAGCAGAAGTAGAAATAACAGAAATACAATGTACATTAGTTCCAGTGAAATTGAAGATTATCATTTGAAGCAGATCATTATGTATAGTGATGCTATACAATGTAATAAACAGTCATATTAATTTATTACTATGACAAATAGACAACGTCACAGGCACGGTAAACTTTAGAGTGGTATTTCTAAGAAAGAGAACAGAATATCAAAAATCTGTTCGGTCACATCTGTGCGGATTGCTCCAAACATTATACGAGCAGAACCTGACATAAAATACACAAAATTTGTAAAAGGAGTAGCGAAAAAATCATTTACCATATGCCTTACAATAACACCTGAACATAATGTTGGAAAATGACAAACAAGGTATCGTTGCGATCCGCATAAAACAGTGAATACAATTTCACAAAGAAATTAATATCAGACAAAGTAATCAGAAGTTATAAGCAGTTCAATAAGAACTGTTATAGTTTATAACCCCTAGGTGGCGCTGTACTCTGACTTCCCATGTACCTTCAGGACATCATGTCGAAGCTCCTTACCATTTTTTGCGCGGATATGTCCAATAGTTCAAAAAATATAACAATTTATTTGAAATTTCAAAATGGCGGACAGGCGGTTTGGTCAAACCCGGCATAATTCACATCGACAGATGCGGCATGAGGTAAGCAATCCATAGACATCAAGATCATAATTTTCTGACAAACAGTTCAGAAGTTATGGGCAATAATAGCCTATTTTTCTATATCATGACCCATAGGTGGCGCTGTCACCAAATTTGGCATGGACCCCAAGTTCATGGTCCACATGAAGTGTACCAAATTTCATTTCAATTGATAAAAGAATGACTGAGCTACAGCTTCAGAACCATTTTTGCGTCAACCTCGTTAAGTTTGCGCATTTATTACTTTTGAACAAAGATCAATATCAAAATTCTGTTCGGTCATTTCTATGCGGCTCACTCCAAAGATCATCTGTGCCAAATCTCATAAGAATTGAACCGCATTTGAAGGAGGAGTAGCGAAAAAACAAAATACTGTACATTTCAAAATGGCCGTTACTGTAATGGGTGGAGTCTTACTGTAAAGTATCAAATTCAATAAGCGGGATGAGAGCAATCACGTGTACTAATTAGAATTTTCATAGATCAAATGGTTCACTATTTATAACAGTTTGAACATTGATATTTTGCACTGCTGGTGGCGCTATAGAGTTACTGCTAGACACCCCATTTTTGGTCACATAACTATTTATGATCACCACTACAACTGTGCCAAATTTCATCATTTTCCTATGTACGGTTCATAGGGCTGCCATAGACGCCTATGGCTAAGAAACGGCAGAATAATAATAATAATAATAATACTAACAATTACAATAGGTGTCTCAGCACCTTCGGTGCTTGACCCCTAAATATAGCTGCAAGCAGCGATACGGGGCCAAGCACCATCAGCGCAATGAGCACCATAAGCACAGCAAGAAAGATACAACGTATCAATCACCCAGGGCGCATTGAGCACCCAAGGTGCATCAAGAACACAAGGCTCAGCAAAGAACCCAAAGCGTAGCAATGACAGAGCAGAACCACCGCAGTGCAGAGCAGCAATAGAAAACATGGCAAAAATAGAACATATGTGAACTACAGACAGGTCAAGAAGAATAGGTGGGAAAGAACAAAACTTTAAAATAGAAGAAATTAACACCTGCCTCAGGCAGGATTCGAACCCAAGAACTCAGGATCTCTATCCATGCGACCTAGCAGATGCGCCACTCAGTAGGCACAGCTCAAGAGCAGCAGAAAACAGCTTACATGCCATACAAAGAATTCAGAAGTTATAAGCAGTTCTATAAGAACTGTTATAGTTTATAACCCCTAGGTGGCGCTGTTCTCTGATTTCCTCAGGACATCATGCCGAAGCTCCCTACCGATTTTTGCACCGATATATCCGATACTTCAAAAGTTATAGCAATTTATCTCAAATTTCAAAATGGCAGACAGACGGTTCGGTCAATCCCGGCATAATACACATCGACAGATGTGGCATGAGCCAAGGAATCCGTAGACACCAAGATCATAAATTTCTGACAAACGATTCAGAAGTTATGCACAAAAATAGCCTTTTTTCATATCTCATGACCCATAGGTGGCGCTGTCACCAAATTTGGCATAAACCCACAGTTCATGGTCGACATGAAGTGTACCAAATTTCATCTCGATTGATCAAAGAATGACGGAGATACAGCTTCAGAACCAATTTTGCGTCAATCTCGTTAAGTTCACGCATTAATTACTTTTGAATAAAGAAAAATATCAAAATTCTGTTCGGTCATTTCTATGCGGCTCACTCCATAGATCACCTGTGCCAAATCTCATAAGAATGGAACAAAATTTGAAGGAGGAGTAGCGAAAAAACTAAATACTGTACATTTCAAAATGGCCGCTACTGTAATGGGCGGAGTCTTACTGTAAAGTATCAAATTCAATAAGCGAGATGAGAGCAATCATGTGTACTAAGTAGAATTTTCATAGATCCAATGGATCACCAGTTATAACCATTTGAACATTGAATTTTTGAGCTGATGGTGGCGCTATAGAGTTATGGCTAGAGACCCCATTTTTGGCCACATGACTATTTATGATCACCACTACAAATGTGCCAAATTTCATCATTTTCCTACATACGGTTCATAGGGCTGCCATAGACTCCCATTGGGGAAGAAGAAAAATTAACTAACAGAAACAATGACCAATATAGCTGCAAGCAGCAACACGGGGTCAAGCACCTTCGGTGCAATGCACACAAAGCACAGCAAGCACACAAAGCACAGCAAGCTCACAATGCACAGCAAGCACACAAAGCACAGCAAGCACAAAAAGCACAGCAAGCACACAAAGCACAGCAAGCACACAAATCACAGCAGGCACACAAAGCACAGCAAGCTCACAAAGCACAGCAAGCTCACAAAGCACAACCAGCACACAAAGCACAGCAAACTCCCAAAGCACAGCAAGCACACAAAGCACAGCAAGCACACAAAGCACAGCAAGAACCACCACAATGCAGAGCAACAACAGCAGACATGGAAAAATAGAACACATGTGAACTACAGACAGGTTGAGAAGAATTGATGAGGAAGAACAAAACGTCATGACTCAGGTGGGATTCGAACCCAGGAATTCAGAATCTCAATGGATCTGATTAACTAGATGCGCCACTCAGTTGACACAGTTCATGAGGCAGCAGACAAGAGATTAGAGAGCTGAAAGGATTAACATATGTCAATCACCAAAGATGCAGGAAAGACACAGCAGAAGCACCACAATGCAGAGCAACCACAGCAAACATGGAAAAATAGAACACATGTGAACTACAGACAGGTTGAGAAGAATTGATGAGGAAGAACAAAACATCATGACTCAGGTGGGATTCGAACCCAAGAACTCAGAATCTCTATGCAGTTGCCTTAGTCGCCACGCCACTCAGTTGACACAGTTCAAGGGACAGCAGAAAAGAGATTACAGAGATGCAGGATTGATATATGCCAATTACCAAAGATGTAGAAATGACACCACAGAGCAGAAATAACAGAAATACAATGTATATAAGAATCAAAAAGGTCAAGTGAGATTGAAGAAAAGAAAAACATTCTGTAGAGCAACGCTATAAAATGTAATATACAGTAATTAACTATGACAAATAGACAACATCACAGGCACGATCAACTTTACAGAGGTATTTCTCAAAAAACTGCCTAGGTGCCAGAAAAATCTGTTCAGTCATTCCTGTGCGGATTGCTCCAAACATTATACCAGCAGAACCTGGCATAAAATAAACAAAATTTGTAAAAGGAGTAGCGAAAAGATCATTTACCATATGCCTTACAATAACACATGAATAGAATGTTGGAAAATGACAAATGAGGTATCGTTGCAATCGGCATAAACCAGTGAATACAATTTCACAAAGAAATTAATATCAGACAAAGTATTCAGAAGTTATAAGCAGTTCCATAAGAACTGTTATAGTTTATAACCCCTAGGTGGCGCTGTACTCTGACTTCCCAGGTACCTTCAGGACATCATGTCGAAGCTCCTTACTAATTTTTGCGCGGATATGTCCAATAGTTAAAAAAATATAACAAATTATGTGAAATTTCAAAATGGCGGACAGGCGGTTCGGTCAAACCCGGCATAATACACATCGACAGATGCGGCATGATGTAAGCAATCCATAGACATCAAGACCATAATTTTCTGACAAACAGTTAAGAAGTTATGGGCAAAAATAGCCTATTTTCATATCTCATGACCCATAGGTGGCGCTGTCACCAAATTTGGCATGAACCCCAAGTTCATTGTCCACATTAAGTGTTCCAAAATTCATTTCAATTGATCAAAGAATGACCGAGGTACAGCTTCAGAACCATTTTTGCATCAACCTCGTTAAGTTTGCGCATTTATTACTTTTGAAAAAAGATAAATATCAAAATTCTGTTCGGTCATTTCTGTGCGGCTCACTACAAAGATCACCTGTGACAAATTTCATAACAATTGCACCAAATTTGAAGGAGGAGTAGCGAAAAAACTAAATACTGTACATTTCAAAATGGCTGCTACTGTAATGGGTGGAGTCTTACTGTAAGGTATTAAAAACAATAAGCATGAGGAGAGCAATCACGTGTACTAAGTAGAATTTTCATAGATCAAACGGATCTGCAGTTATAACCATTTGAACATTGAATTTTTGCACTGCTGGTGGCGCTATAGAGTTACCGCTAGAGACCCCATTTTTGACCACCTGACTATTTATGACGTCCACTACAACTGTGCCAAATTTCATCATTTTCCTACATACGGTTCATAGGGCTGCCATAGACACCAATGGCTAAGAAGAAGAAAAAAGTACAATTCCAATAGGTGTCTCAGCACCTTCGGTGCTTGACCCCTAAATAATAATAATAATACTAACAATTCCAATAGGTGCCATAGCACCATAGGTGCTTGGCCCCTAAATATAGCTGCAAGCAGCGATTCGGGGCCAAGCACCTTTAGCGCAATGAGCATCCAAAACACAAAAAGCAACATAGAAGGTATCAATAACCCAATGCGCATTGACCACCCAAGGTGCATCAAGAACACAAGGCGCAGCAAGTACCCAAAGCGTAGCAATCACACAGCAGAACCACCGCAGTGCAGAGCAGCAACAGAAAATATGACAAAAATAGAACATATGTGAACTACAGAAGGGTTGAGAAGAATAGGTGAGAAAGAACAAAACTTTAATAGAACAAATTAACACTTGCCTCAAGCGGGTTTCAAACCCATGAACTAAGCATCTCTTTCCATGTGACTAACACGATACGCCATTCAGTTAAGACGGTTCATGAGGCAGCAGAATAGAGTGTACAGAGATGAAAGCATTGACATATGCCAATCACCACAGATGCAGAAATGACACAGCAGAGCAGATATAACTGAAGAAAAAATGTATATAAGAATCAACAAGCTCAAGTGAGGTTGTAGACAAGAAGAACATTCTGTACAGAAACGCTATGAAATGTAATATACAGTAATTAACTATGACAAATAGACAACATCACAAGCACGGTCAACTTTGGAGCAATATTTCTATGAAAGAGAACAGAATATAAAAAATCTGTTCGGTCATTTCTGTGCGGAATGCTCCAAACATTATACGAGCAGAACCTGGCATAAAATAAAAAAAATTTGTAAAAGGAGTAGTGAAAAGATAATTTACCATATGCCTTACAATAACACATGAACAGAATGTTGGAAAATGATAAACGAGGTATCGTTGCGATCGGCATAAACCAGTGAAACTAATTTCACAAAGAATATATATATCAGACGAACGATTCAGAAGTTATGTGCAAAAATAGCCTTTTTTCATATCTCATGATCCAAAGGTGGCGCTGTCACCAAATTTGGCATGGACCCCCAGTTCATGGTCGACATGAAGTGTACCAAATTTAATTTCGATTGATCAAAGAATGACCAAGATACAGCTTCAGAAACAATTTTGCGTCAACCTCGTTAAGTTCACACATTAATTACTTTTGAATAAAGAAAAAAATCAAAATTCTGTTCGGTCATTTCTATGCGGCTCACTCCAAAGATCACCTGTGCCAAATTTCATAACATTTGAACCAAATTTGAAAAAGGAGTAGCGAAAAAACAAAATACTGTACATTTCAAAATTGCCGCTACTGTCATGGGAGGAGTCTTACTGTAAAGTATCAAATTCAATAAGCGGGATGAGAGCAATCACGTGTACTTAGTAGAATTTTCATAGATCTAATGGATCACAAGTTATAACTATTTGAACATTGAATATTTGAGCTGATGGTGGCGCTATAGAGTTACTGCTAGAGACTCCATTTTTGGCCACATGAATATTTATGACCAACATTACAACTGTGCAAAATTTCATCATTTTCTTACATTCGGTTCATAGGGCTGCCATAGACTTCCATTGGGGAAGAAAAATTAACTAACAGAAACAATGACCAATATAGCTGCAAGCAGCGATACGGGGCCAAGCACCATCAGCGCAATGAGCACCCGAAGCACAGCAAGAAAGATACAACGTATCAATCACCCAGGGCGCATTGAGCACCCAAGGTGCATCAAGAACACAAAGCGCCGCAAAGAACCCAAAGCGTAGCAATGACAGAGCAGAACCACCGCAGTGCAGAGCAGCAACAGAAAACATGGCAAAAATAGAACATATGTGAACTACAGACAGGTCAAGAAGAATAGGTGGGAAAGAACAAAACTTTAATAGAAGAAATTAATACCTGCCTCAGGTTGGATTCGAACCCATGAACTCAGGATCTCTTTGCAAACAACTTAACAGATGCGCCACTCAGTAGACACAGCTCAAGGGGCAGCAGAAAAGAGCTTACATGCCATACAAAGATTTCAGAAGTTATAAGCAGTTCTATAAGAACTGTTATAGTTTATAACCCCTAGGTGGCGCTGTTCTCTGATTTCCTCAGGACGTCATGCCGAAGCTCCCTACCGATTTTTGCGCCGATATATCCGATACTTCAAAAGTTATAGCAAATTATCAGAAATTTCAAAATGGCGGACAGGCGGGTCGGTCAATCCCGGCATAATACATATCGACAGATGCGGCATGAGCCAAGGAATCCGTAGACACCAAGATCATAATTTTCTGACAAACGATTCAGAAGTTATGCGCAAAAATTGCCTTTTTTCCTATCTCATGACCCATAGGTGGCGCTGTCACCAAATTTGGCATGGACCCCCATTTCATGGTCGACATGAAGCGTACCAAGTTTCATCTCGATTGATCAAAGAGTGACCGAGATACAGCCTCAGAATAATTTTGCGTCAATCTCGTTAAGTTAGCGCATTAATTACTTTTGAATAAAGAAAAATATCAAAATTCTGTTAAGTCATTTCTATGCGGCTCACTCCAAAGATCACATGTGCCAAATCTCATAAGAATTTAACCAAATTTGAAGGAGGAGTAGCGAAAAAACGAAATACTGTACATTTCAAAATGGCCGCTACTGTAATGGGTGGAGTCTTACTGTAAGGTATTAAAAACAATAAGCATGAGGAGAGCAATCACGTGTACTAAGTAGAATTTTCATAGAGCAAATGGATCACCAGTTATAACCATTTGAACATTGAATTTTTGAGATGATGGTGGCGCTATAGAGTTACTGCTAGAGACCCCATTTTTGGCCAAATGACTATTTATGACCACCACTACAACTGTGCCAAATTTCATCATTTTCCTATATACGGTTCATAGGGCTGCCATAGACTCCCATTGGGGAAGATTAAGATTAAGATTAAGAAGAATAATAATACTAACAGAAACAATAGGTGCCACAGCACCATAGGTGCTTGGCCCCTAAATATAGCTGCAAGCAGCGATTCGGGGCCAAGCACCTTTAGCGCAATGAGCATCCAAAGCACAAAAAGCAACATAGAAGGTATCAATAACCCAATGCGCATTGACCACCCAAGGTGCATCAAGAACACAAGGCGCAGCAAGTACCCAAAGCGTAGCAATCACACAGCAGAACCACCGCAGTGCAGAGCAGCAACAGAAAATATGACAAAAACAGAACATATGTGAACTACAGAAGGGTTGAGAAGAATAGGTGAGAAAGAACAAAACTTTAATAGAACAAATTAACACTTGCCTCAAGCGGGTTTCGAACCCAAGAACTAAGCATCTCTTTGCATGTGACTAACACGATACGCCATTCAGTTAACACGGTTCATGAGGCAGCAGAATAGAGTGTACAGAGATGAAAGCATTGACATATGCCAATCACCACAGATGCAGAAATGACACAGCAGAGCAGATATAACTGAAGTATAATGTATATAAGAATCAACAAGCTCAAGTGAGGTTGAAGACAAGAAGAACATTCTGTACAGAAACGCTATGAAATGTAATATACAGTAATTAACTATGACAAATAGACAAGATTACAAGCACGGTCAACTTTGGAGCAATATTTCTAAGAAAGAGAACAGAATATAAAAAATCTGTTCGGTCATTTCTGTGCGGATTGCTCCAAACATTATACGAGCAGAACCTGGCATAAAATAAACAAAATTTGTAAAAGGAGTAGCGAAAAGATAATTTACCATATGCCTTACAATAACACATGAACAGAATGTTGGAAAATGAAAAACGAGGTATCGTTGCGATCGGCATAAACCAGTGAAACTAATTTCACAAAGAATATATATATCAGACGAACGATTCAGAAGTTATGTGCAAAAATAGCCTTTTTTCATATCTCATGACCCATAGGTGGCGCTGTCACCAAATTTGGCATGGACCCCCAGTTCATGGTCGACATGAAGTGTACCAAATTTCTTTTCGATTGATCAAAGAATGACCAAAATACAGCTTCAGAAACAATTTTGCGTCAACCTCGTTAAGTTCACACATTAATTACTTTTGAATAAAGAAAAAAATCAAAATTCTGTTCGGTCATTTCTATGCGGCTCACTCCAAAGATCACCTGTGCCAAATTTCATAACATTTGAACCAAATTTGAAGGAGGAGTAGCGAAAAAACAAAATACTGTACATTTCAAAATTGCCGCTAATGTAATGACAGGAGTCTTACTGTAAAGTATCAAATTCAATAAGCGTGATGAGAGCAATCACGTGTACTAAGTAGAATTTTCATAGATCTAATGGATCACAAGTTATAACCATTTGAACATTGAATTTTTGAGCTGATGGTGGCGCTATAAAGTTACTGCTAGAGACTCCAATTTTGGCCACATGAATATTTATGACCAACATTACAACTGTGCAAAATTTCATCATTTTCTTACATTCGGTTCATAGGGCTGCCATAGACTTCCATTGGGGAAGAAAAATTTACTAACAGAAACAATGACCAATATAGCTGCAAGCAGCAACTCGGGGCCAAGCACCTTCAGCGCAATAATGAGCACCCAAAGCAAGCACAGCAAGCACACAAAGCACAGCAAGCTCACAATGCACAGCAAGCACACAAAGCACAGCAAGCTCACAAAGCACAGCCGGCACACAAAGCACAGCAGGCACACAAAGCACAGCAAGCTCACAAAGCACAGTAAGCATACAAAGCACAGCAAGCACACAAAGCACAGCAAGCTCACAAAGCACAGCAAGCTCACAAAGCATAGCAAGCACACAAAGCACAGTAAGCTCAAAATACACAGCAAGCACACAAAGCACATCAAGCACACAAAGCACATCAAACACACAAAGCACAGCAAGCTCAAAAAGCACAACAAGCTCACAAACCACAGCAAGCTCACCAAGCACAGCAAGCACACCAAGCATAGCAAGCACACCAAGCACAGCAAGCTGACAAAGCACAGCAAGCTCAAAATGCACAGCAAGCTCAGAAAGCACAGCAAGCACACAAAGCACAGCAAGCTCAGAAAGCACAGCAAGCACACAAAACACAGCAAGCTCACAAATCACAGCAAGCTCACAAAGCACAGCAAGCACACAAAGCAGAGCAAGCACACAAATCACAGCAGGCACACAAAGCACAGCAAGCTCACAAAGCACAGCAAGCTCACAAAGCACAACCAGCACACAAAGCAGAGCAAGCACACAAATCACAGCAAGCTCACAAAGCACAGCAAGCACACAAAGCACAGCAAGCACACAAAGCACAGCAAGCACACAAAGCACAGCAAGAACACAAAGCACAGCAATTACACAAATCACAGCAGGCACACAAAGCACAGCAAGCTCACAAAGCACAGCAAGCACACAAAGCACAGCAAGCACACAAAGCACAGCAAGCACACAAAGCACAGCAAGAACCAGCACAATGCAGAGCAACAACAGCAAACATGGAAAAATAGAACACATGTGAACTACAGACAGGTTGGGAAGAATTGATGAGGAAGAACAAAACGTCATGACTCAGGTGGGATTCGAACCCAGGAACTCAGAATCTCAATGCATGTGGTTTAACTAGATGCGCCACTCAGTTGACACAGTCCATGAGGCAGCAGACAAGAGATTAAAGAGCTGAAAGGATTAACATATGTCAATCACCAAAGATGCAGGAAAGACACAGCAGAAGCACCACAATGCAGAGCAACAACAGCAAACATGGAAAAATAGAACACATGTGAACAACAGACAGGTTGAGAAGAATTGATGAGGAAGAACAAAACATCATGACTCAGGTGGGATTCGAACCCAGGAACTCAGAATCTCAATGCATGTGGTTTAACTAGATGCGCCACTCAGTTGACACAGTTCATGAGGCAGCAGAAAAATATTAGATATCTGCAAGGATTGACGTATGTCAATCACAAAAGATGCAGAATTGACACAGAAGAAGTAGAAATACCAGAAATACAATGTACATGAGTTCAAGTGATATTGAAGACAAGCAGATCATTATGTATAGTAATGCTATACAATGTAATATACAGTCATATTAATTTACTATGACAAATAGACAACGTCACAGGCACGGTCAACTTTGGAGTGGTATTTCTAAGAAAGAGAACAGAATATCAAAAATCTGTTCAGTCATTTCTGTGCGGATTGCTCCAAACATTATACGAGCAGAACCTGGCAAAAAATAAACAAAATTTGTAAAAGGAGTAGCGAAAAAATCATTTACCATATGCCTTACAATAACACCTGAACATAATGTTGGAAAATGACAAACAAGGTATCGTTGCGATCGGCATAAAACAGTGAATACAATTTCACAAAGAAAATGTATATCAGACAATGTATTCAGAAGTTATAAGCAGTTCAATAAGAACTGTTATAGTTTATAACCCCTAGGTGGCGCTGTACTCTGACTTCCCATGTACCTTCAGGACATCATGTCGAAGCTCCTTACCATTTTTTGCGCGGATATGTCCAATAGTTCAAAAAATATAACAATTTATTTGAAATTTCAAAATGGCGGACAGGCGGTTTGGTCAAACCCGGCATAATTGACATCGACAGATGCGGCATGAGGTAAGCAATCCATAGACATCAAGATCATAATTTTCTGACAAACAGTTCAGAAGTTATGGGCAATAATAGCCTATTTTTCTATCTCATGACCCATAGGTGGCGCTGTCACCAAATTTGGCATGGACCCCAAGTTCATGGTCCACATGAAGTCTACCAAATTTCATTTCAATTGATCAAAGAATGGCTGAGCTACAGCTTCAGAACCATTTTTGCGTCAACCTCGTTAAGTTTGCGCATTTATTACTTTTGAACAAAGATAAATATCAAAATTCTGTTCGGTCATTTCTATGCGGCTCACTCCAAAGATCACATGTGCCAAATCTCATAAGAATTGAACCGCATTTGAAGGAGGAGTAGCGAAAAAACGAAATACTGTACATTTCAAAATGGCCGTTACTGTAATGGGTGGAGTCTTACTGTAAAGTATCAAATTCAATAAGCGGGATGAGAGCAATCACGTGTACTAATTAGAATTTTCATAGATCAAATGGTTCACTATTTATAACAGTTTGAACATTGATATTTTGCACTGCTGGTGGCGCTATAGAGTTATTGCTAGACACCCCATTTTTGGTCACATGACTATTTATGATCACCAGTACAACTGTGCCAAATTTCATCATTTTCCTATGTACGGTTCATAGGGCTGCCATAGACTCCCATTGCGGAAAAATAATAATAATAATAATAATAATAATACTAACAAAAACAATAGGTGTCTCAGCACCTTCGGTGCTTGACCCCTAAATATAGCTGCAAGCAGCAATTGCGGGGTCAAGCACCTTCGGCGCAATGCACACACAGCACAGCAAGCACACAAAGCACAGCAAGCTCACAATGCACAGCAAGCACACAAAGCACAGCAATTACACAAATCACAGCAGGCACACAAGGCACAGCAAGCTCACAAAGCACAGCAAGCACACAAAGCACAGCAAGCACACAAAGCACAGCAAGCTCACAATGCACAGCAAGAACACAAAGCACAGCAATTACACAAATCACAGCAGGCACACAAAGCACAGCAAGCACAGCAATTACACAAATCACAGCAGGCACACAAAGCACAGCAAGCTCAGAAAGCACAGCAAGCACAAAAAGCATAGCAAGCTCACAAAGCACAGCAAGCTCACAAAGCACAGCAAGCACACAAAGCACAGCAAGCTCACAAAGCACAGCAAGAACCACCATAATGCAGAGCAACAACAGCAAACATGGAAAAATAGAACACATGTGAACTATAGACAGGTTGAGAAGAATTGATGAGGAAGAACAAAATGTCATGACTCAGGTGGGATTTGAACCCAGGAACTCAGAATCTCAATGCATATGATTAACTAGATGCGCCACTCAGTTGACACAGTTCATGAAGCAGCAGACAAGAGATTAGAGAGCTGAAAGGATTAACATATGTCAATCACCAAAGATGCAGGAAAGACACAGCAGAAGCACCACAATGCAGAGCAACAACTGCAAACATGGAAAAATAGAACACATGTGAACTACAGACAGGTTGAGAAGAATTGATGAGGAAGAACAAAACATCATGACTCAGGTGGGATTCGAACCCAGGAACTTAGAATCTAAATGCAATTGGTTAACTAGATGCGCCACTCAGTTTACACAGTTCATGAGGCAGCAGACAAGAGATTAGAGAGCTGAAAGGATTAACATGTCAATCACCAAAGATGCAGAATTGACACAGCAGATGTAGAAATAACAGAAATACAATGTACATTAGTTCAAGTGAAATTGAAGACAAGCAGATCATTATGTATAGTGATGCTATACAATGTAATATACAGTCACATTAATTTATTACTATGACAAATAGACAACGTCACAGGCACGGTAAACTTTAGAGTGGTATTTCTAAGAAAGAGAACAGAATATCAAAAATCTGTTCGGTCACATCTGTGCGGATTGCTCCAAACATTATACGAGCAGAACCTGACATAAAATACACAAAATTTGTAAAAGGAGTAGCGAAAAAATCATTTACCATATGCCTTACAATAACACCTGAACATAATGTTGGAAAATGACAAACAAGGTATCGTTGCGATCGGCATAAAACAGTGAATACAATTTCACAAAGAAAATGTATATCAGACAATGTATTCAGAAGTTATAAGCAGTTCAATAAGAACTGTTATAGTTTATAACCCCTAGGTGGCGCTGTACTCTGACTTCCCATGTACCTTCAGGACATCATGTCGAAGCTCCTTACCATTTTTTGCGCGGATATGTCCAATAGTTCACAAAATATAACAATTTATTTGATATTTCAAAATGGCGGACAGGCGGTTTGGTCAAACCCGGCATAATTCACATCGACAGATGCGGCATGAGGTAAGCAATCCATAGACATCAAGATCATAATTTTCTTACAAACAGTTCAGAAGTTATGGGCAATAATAGCCTATTTTTCTATCTCATGACCCATAGGTGGCGCTGTCACCAAATTTGGCATGGACTCCAAGTTCATGGTCCACATGAAGTGTACCAAATTTCATTTCAATTGATCAAAGAATGACTGAGCTACAGCTTCAGAACCATTTTTGCGTCAACCTCGTTAAGTTTGCGCATTTATTACTTTTGAACAAAGATCAATATCAAAATTCTGTTCGGTCATTTCTATGCGGCTCACTCCAAAGATCATCTGTGCCAAATCTCATAAGAATTGAACCGCATTTGAAGGAGGAGTAGCGAAAAAACGAAATACTGTACATTTCAAAATGGCCGCTACTGTAATGGGTGGAGTCTTACTGTAAAGTATCAAATTCAATAAGCACGATGAGAGCAATCACGTGTACTAAGTAGAATTTTCATAGATCAAATTGTTCACCAATTATAACAGTTTGAACATTGATTTTTTGGACTACTGGTGGCGCTATAGAGTTACTGCTAAAGACCCCATTTTTGGTCACATGACTATTTATGACCACCTCTACATCTGTGCCAAATTTCATCATTTTCCTATGTACGGTTCATAGGGCTGCCATAGACTCCCATTGGGGAAAAATAATAATAATAATAATAATAATAATAATAAATAATAATACTAACAAAAACAATAGGTGTCTCAGCACCTTCGGTGCTTGACCCCTAAATATAGCTGCAAGCAGCGATACGGGGCCAAGCACCATCAGCGCGATGAGCACCAGAAGCACAGCAAGAAAAATACAACGTATCAATCACCCAGGGCGCATTGAGCACCCAAGGTGCATCAAGAACACAAGGCGCCGCAAAGAACCCAAAGCATAGCAATGACAGAGCATAACCACCACACTGCAGAGCAGCAACAGAAAACATGGCAAAAATAGAACATATGTGAACTACAGACAGGTCAAGAAGAATAGGTGGGAAAGAACAAAACTTTTATAGAAGAAATTAACACCTGCCTCAGGCAGGATTCAAACCCATGAACTCAGGATCTCTATGCATACGACTTAGCAGATGCGCCACTCAGTAGACACAGCTCAAAGGGCAGCAAAAAACAGCTTAGGTGCTGCAAGGATTGACATATGCCAATCAACACAGATGCAGAACTGACAATGCAGAGCAGAACTAACAGAAATACAATGTATATGAGAATCAAAAAGCTCAAGTGAGATTGAAGACAAGAAGATCATTCTGTATAGTAATGCTATACAATGTAATATACAGTCACATTAATTTACTATGACAAATAGACAAAGTCACAGGCACGGTCAACTTTGGAGTGGTATTTCTAAGAAAGAGAACAGAATATCAAAAATCTGTTCAGTCATTTCTGTGCGGATTGCTCCAAACATTATACGAGCAGTACCTGGCATAAAATAAACAAAATTTGTAAAAAGAGTAGCGAAAAAATCATCTACCATATGCTTTACAATAACACATGAACAGAATGTTGGAAAATGACAAACGAGGTATCGTTGCAATCGGCATAAACCAGTGAATACAATTTCACAAAGAAATCAATATCAGACAAAGTATTCAGAAGTTATGGGCAAAAATAGCATATTTTCATATCTCATGACCCATAGGTGGCGCTGTCACCAAATTTGGCATGAACCCCAAGTTCATGGTCCACATGAAGTGTACCAAATTTCATTTCAATTGATCAAAGAATGACCGAGCTACAGCTTCAGAACCATTTTTGCGTCAACCTCGTTAAGTTTGCGCATTTATTACTTTTGAACAAAGATAAATATCAAAATTCTGTTCGGTCATTTCTATGCGGCTCACTCCAAATATCACCTGTGCCAAATTTCATAAAAATTGAACCAAATTTGAAGGAGGAGTAGCGAATAAACGGAATACTGTACATTTCAAAATGGCCACTACTGTAATGGGTGGAGTTTTACTGTAAGGCATGAAAAACAACAAGCATGAGGAGAGCAATCAGGGGTACTAAGTAGAATTTTCATAGATCAAGCGGATCACCAGTTATAACCATTTGAACATTGAATTTTTGCACTGCTGGTGGCGCTATAGAGTTACTGCTAGAGACCCCTTCTTTGGCCACATGACTATTTATGACCACCACTACAACTGTGCCAAATTTCATCATTTTCCTACATACGGTTCATAGGGCTGCCATAGACTCCCATTGGGGAAGAAGAAAAATTAACTAACAGAAACAATGACCAATATAGCTGCAAGCAGCAATTGCGGGGCCAAGCACCTTCAGCGCAATGAGCACCCAAAGCACAGCAAAAACCACACGACACAGCAAATGTGCAAAGCGCAGAAAGCGCGCAATACAGAGGCCGAACCCGAAGCAAAGCAAATGCAGAGCAGAACCACTGCAGTGCGGAGCAACAACAGTAAAGATGGCAAAAATATAACACGTGTGGAAAAACAGACAGGTCGAGAAGAACGTGTTAAAGTGAACACAAAAGGAAATCTCAATAAGTGAAAGTAAGAGCTGGGATTTGAACCCATGACCTCAGGTTCCCAAAGCACAGCAGTTATCACATGCGCCACTGAGTAAACGATTAAACCACTGAGTTGGTGTGTCCAAGCTATAGAATAGAGATTTAGAGCTGTAAACATTGATATCCAGCAATTACCAAAAGTGCAGAAATGACAACAGAGAGCACAAATAACTGAAATACAATGTATAGTATGAGATTCACAAAACTTAAGTGAGAAAAAAGTTAAGACAAGATATCACTGCACATGGGCTTCGAACCCATGACCTCAGAATCTCATGGCATATGGTTAACCAGATGCACAACTCAGTTAACACAGCTCAAAGGGCAGCAAAAAAACAGCTTAGGTGCTGCAAGGATTGACATGTGCCAATCAACACAGATGCAGAACTGACAGTGCAGAGCAGAACTAACAGAAATACAATGTATATGAGAATCAAAAAGCTCAAGTGAGATTGAAGACAAGAAGATCATTCTGTATAGTAATGCTATACAATGTAATATACAGTCACATTAATTTACTATGACAATTAGACAATGTCACAGGCACGGTCAACTTTGGAGTGGTATTTCTAAGAAAGAGAACAGAATATCAATAATCTGTTCGGTCATTTCTGTGTGGATTGCTCCAAACATTATAGGAGCAGTACCTGGCATAAAATAAACAAAATTTGTAAAAGGAGTAGTGAAAAAATCATCTACCATATGCTTTACAATAACACATGAACAGAATGTTGGAAAATGACAAACGAGGTATCGTTGCAATCGGCATAAACCAGTGAATACAATTTCACAAAGAAATTAATATCAGACAAAGTATTCAGAAGTTATAAGCAGTTTCATAAGAACTGTTATAGTTTATAACCCCTAGGTGGCGCTGTACTCTGACTTCCCAGGTACCTTCAGGACATAATGTCGAAGCTCCTTACTAATTTTTGCGCGGATATGTCCAACTGTTCAAAAAATATAACAAATTATGTGAAATTTCAAAATGGCGGACAGGCGGTTCGGTCAAACCCGGCCGTATGCACATCGACAGATGCGGCATGAGGTACGCAATCCATAGACATCAAGATCATAATTTTCTGACAAACAGTTCAGAAGTTATGGGCAGAAATAGCCTATTTTCATATCTCATGACCCATAGGTGGCGCTGTAACCAAATTTGGCATGGACCCCAAGTTCATGGTCCACATGAAGTGTACCAAATTTCAATACAATTGATCAAAGAATGACCGAGCTACAGCTTCAGAACCATTTTTGCGTCAACCTCGTTAAGTTTGCACATTTATTACTTTTGAACAAAGATAAATATCAAAATTCTGTTCGGTCATTCCTGTGCGGCTCACTCCAATGTTCACCTGTGCCAAATTTCATAACAATTTAACCAAATTTGAAGGAGGAGTAGCGAATAAACGGAATACTGTACATTTCAAAATGGCCACTACTGTAATGGGTGGAGTTTAACTGTAAGGTATTAAAAACAACAAGCATGAGGAGAGCAATCACGTGTACTAAGTAGAATTTTCATAGATCAAGCGGATCAGCAGTTATAACCATTTGAACATTGAATTTTTGCACTGCTGGTGGCGCTATAGAGTTAGTACTAGAGACCCCATTTTTGGTCACATGACTTTTTAAGACCCCCACTACAACTGTGCCAAATTTCATCATTTTCCTATGTACGGTTCATAGGGCTGCCATAGACGCCTATGGCTAAGAAGAAGAAGAAGCAGAATAATAATAATACTAACAATTCCAATAGGTGTCACAGCACCTTCGGTGCTTGACCCCTAATAATAATAATAATACTAACAGAAACAATAGGTGTCTCAGCACCTTCGGTGCTTGACCCCTAAATATAGCTGCAAGCAGCGATACGGGGCCAAGCACCATCAGCGTAATGAGCACCCGAAGCACAGCAAGAAAGATACAACGTATCAATCACCCAGGGCGTATTGAGCACCCAAGGTACATCAAGAACACAAGGCTCAGCAAAGAACCCAAAGTGTAGCAATGACAGAGCAGAACCACCGCAGTGCAGAGCAGCAACAGAAAACATGGCAAAAATAGAACATATGTGAACTACAGACAGGTCAAGAAGAATAGGTGGGAAAGAACAAAACTTTAAAATAGAAGAAATTAACAACTGCCTCAGGCGGGATTCAAACCCATGAAATCAGGATCTCTATCCATGCGACCTAGTAGATGCGCCACTCAGTAGACACAGCTCAAGGGGCAGCAGAAAAGAGCTTACATGCCATAAAAAGAATTCAGAAGTTATAAGCAGTTCTATAAGAACTGTTATAGTTTATAACCCCTAGGTGGCGCTGTTCTCTGATTTCCTCAGGACGTAATGCCGAAGCTCTCTACCGATTTTTGCGCCGATATATCCGATACTTCAAAAGTTATAGCAATTTATCACAGATTTCAAAATGGCGGACAGGCGGTTCGGTCAATCCCGGCATAATACATATCGACAGATGCGGCATGAGCCAAGAAATCCGTAGACACCAAGATCATAACTTTCTGACAAACGATTCAGAAGTTATGCACAAAAATAGCCTTTTTTCCTATCTCATGACCCATAGGTGGCGCTGTCACCAAATTTGGCATGGACCCCCATTTCATGGTCAACATGAAGCGTACCAAATTTCATCTCGATTGATCAAAGAATGACCGAGATACAGCTTCAGAACCAATTT
Organism: Misgurnus anguillicaudatus; assembly: GCF_027580225.2. Classification (NCBI taxonomy): domain Eukaryota; kingdom Metazoa; phylum Chordata; class Actinopteri; order Cypriniformes; family Cobitidae; genus Misgurnus; species Misgurnus anguillicaudatus. Next base: position 17,060,953 of record NC_073341.2, read on the forward strand.
TGCGTCAATCTCGTTAAGTTCACGCATTAATTACTTTTGAATAAAGAAAAATATCAAAATTCTGTTTGGTCATTTCTATGCGGCTCACTCCAAAGATCACCTGTGCCAAATCTCATAAGAATTGAACAAAATTTATAGGAGGAGTAGCGAAAAAACTAAATACTGTACATTTCAAAATGGCCGCTACTGTAATGGGCGGAGTCTTACTGTAAAGTATCAAATTCAATAAGCGAGATGAGAGCAATCACGTGTACTAAGTAGAATTTTCATAGATCCAATGGATCACCAGTTATAACCATTTGAACATTGAATTTTTGAGCTGATGGTGGCGCTACAGAGTTATGGCTAGAGACCCCATTTTTGGCCACATGATTATTTATGACCACCACTACAACTGTGCCAGATTTCATCATTTTCGTACATACGGTTTATAGGGCTGCCATAGACTCCCATTGGGGAAGAAGAAAAATTTACTAACAGAAACAATGACCAATATAGCTGCAAGCAGCAACACGGGGTCAAGCACCTTCGGCGCAATGCACAGCAAGCACACAAAGCACAGCAAGCTCACAATGCACAGCAAGCACACAAAGCACAGCAATTACACAAATCACAGCAGGCACACAAAGCACAGCAAGCTCACAAAGCACAGCAAGCACACAAAGCACAGCAAGCACACAAAGCACAACAAGCACACAAAGCACAGCAATTACACAAATCACAGCCGGCACACAAAGCACAGCAAGCTCACAAAGCACATCAAGCAGACAAAGCACAGCAAGCACACAAAGCACAGCAAGCACAGCAATTACACAAATCACAGCAGGCACACAAAGCACAGCAAGCTCACAAAGCACAGCAAGCACACAAAGCACAGCAAGCACACAAAGCATAGCAAGCTCACAAAGCACAGCAAGCACACAAAGCACAGCAAGCTCACAAAACACAGCAAGAACCACCATAATGCAGAGCAACAACAGCAAACATGGAAAAATAGAACACATGTGAACTACAGACAGGTTGAGAATAATTGATGAGGAAGAGGAAAACGTCATGACTCAGGTGGGATTTGAACCCAGGAACTCAGAATCTCAATGCATATGATTAACTAGATGCGCCACTCAGTTGACACAGTTCATGAGGCAGCAGACAAGAGATTAGAGAGCTGAAAGTATTAACATATGTCAATCACCAAAGATGCAGGAAAGACACAGCAGAAGCACCACAATGCAGAGCAACAACAGCAAACATGGAAAAATAGAACACATGTGAACTACAGACAGGTTGAGAAGAATTGATGAGGAAGAACAAAACATCATGACTCAGGTGGGATTCGAACCCAGGAACTTAGAATCTAAATGCAATTGGTTAACTAGATGCGCCACTCAGTTGACACAGTTCATGAGGCAGCAGACAAGAGATTAGAGAGCTGAAAGGATTAACATGTCAATCACCAAAGATGCAGAATTGACACAGCAGAAGTAGAAATAACAGAAATACAATGTACATTAGTTCAAGTGAAATTGAAGACAAGCAGATCATTATGTATAGTGATGCTATACAATGTAATATACAGTCACATTAATTTATTACTATGACAAATAGACAACGTCACAGGCACGGTAAACTTTAGAGTGGTGTTTCTAAGAAAGAGAACAGAATATCAAACATCTGTTCGGTCACATCTGTGTGGATTGCTCCAAACATTATACGAGCAGAACCTGACATAAAATACACAAAATTTGTAAAAGGAGTAGCGAAAAAATCATTTACCATATGCCTTACAATAACACCTGAACATAATGTTGGAAAATGACAAACAAGGTATTGTTGCGATCGGCATAAAACAGTGAATACAATTTCACAAAGAAAATGTATATCAGACAATGTATTCATAAGTTATAAGCAGTTCAATAAGAACTATTATAGTTTATAACCCCTAGGTGGCGCTGTACTCTGACTTCCCATGTACCTTCAGGACATCATGTTGAAGCTCCTTACCATTTTTTTGCACGGATATGTCCAATAGTTCAAAAAATATAACAATTTATTTGAAATTTCAAAATGGCGGACAGGCGGTTTGGTCAAACCCGGCATAATTCACATCGACAGATGCGGCATGAGGTAAGCAATCCATAGACATCAAGATCATAATTTTCTGACAAACAGTTCAGAAGTTATGGGCAATAATAGCCTATTTTTCTATCTCATGACCCATAGGTGGCGCTGTCACCAAATTTGGCACGGACCCCAAGTTCATGGTCCACATGAAGTGTACCAAATTTCATTTCAATTGATCAAAGAATGACTGAGCTACAGCTTCAGAACCATTTTTGCGTCAACCTCGTTAAGTTTGCGCATTTATTACTTTTGAACAAAGATCAATATCAAAATTCTGTTTGGTCATTTCTATGCGGCTCACTCCAAAGATCATCTGTGCCAAATCTCATAAGAATTGAACCGCATTTGAAGGAGGAGTAGCGAAAAAACGAAATACTGTACATTTCAAAATGGCCGCTACTGTAATGGGTGGAGTCTTACTGTAAAGTATCAAATTCAATAAGCACGATGAGAGCAATCACGTGTACTAAGTAGAATTTTCATAGATCAAATGGTTCACCAATTATAACAGTTTGAACATTGATTTTTTGGACTACTGGTGGCGCTATAGAGTTACTGCTAAAGACCCCATTTTTGGTCACATGACTATTTATGACCACCTCTACATCTGTGCCAAATTTCATCATTTTCCTATGTACGGTTCATAGGGCTGCCATAGACTCCCATTGGGGAAAAATAATAATAATAATAATAATAATAATAATACTAACAAAAACAATAGGTGTCTCAGCACCTTCGGTGCTTGACCCCTAAATATAGCTGCAAGCAGCAACACGGGGTCAAGCACCTTCGGCGCAATGCACACACAGCACAGCAAGCACACAAAGCACAGCAAGCTCACAATGCACAGCAAGCACACAAAGCACAGCAGGCACACAAAGCACAGCAAGCTCACAAAGCACAGCAAGCACACAAAGCACAGCAAGCACACAAAGCACAGCAAGCTCACAATGCACAGCAAGCACACAAAGCACAGCAATTACACAAATCACAGCAGGCACACAAAGCACAGCAAGCTCACAAAGAACAGCAAGCACACAAAGCACAGCAAGCACACAAAGCACAGCAAGCACACAAAGCACAGCAAGCACACAAAGCACAGCAAGCACAGCAATTACACAAATCACAGCAGGCACACAAAGCACAGCAAGCACACAAAGCACACAAAGCACAGCAAGCACAGCAAGCTCACAATGCACAGCAAGCACACAAAGCACAGCAATTACACAAATCACAGCAGGCACACAAAGCACAGCAAGCTCACAAAGAACAGCAAGCACACAAAGCACAGCAAGCACACAAAGCACAGCAAGCACACAAAGCACAGCAAGCACACAAAGCACAGCAAGCACAGCAATTACACAAATCACAGCAGGCACACAAAGCACAGCAAGCTCACAAAGCACACAAAGCACAGCAAGCACACAAAGCATAGCAAGCTCACAAAGCACAGCAAGCACACAAAGCACAGCAAGCTCACAAAGCACAGCAAGAACCACCATAATGCAGAGCAACAACAGCAAACATGGAAAAATAGAACACATGTGAACTACAGACAGGTTGAGAAGAATTGATGAGGAAGAACAAAACATCATGACTCAGGTGGGATTCGAACACAGGAACTTAGAATCTAAATGCAATTGGTTAACTAGATGCGCCACTCAGTTTACACAGTTCATGAGGCAGCAGACAAGAGATTAGAGAGCTGAAAGGATTAACATGTCAATCACCAAAGATGCAGAATTGACACAGCAGAAGTAGAAATAACAGAAATACAATGTACATTAGTTCAAGTGAAAATGAAGACAAGCAGATCATTATGTATAGTGATGCTATACAATGTAATATACAGTCACATTAATTTATTACTATGACAAATAGACAACGTCACAGGCACGGTAAACTTTAGAGTGGTATTTCTAAGAAAGAGAACAGAATATCAAAAATCTGTTCGGTCACATCTGTGCGGATTGCTCCAAACATTATACGAGCAGAACCTGACATCAAATACACAAAATTTGTAAAAGGAGTAGCGAAAAAATCATTTACCATATGCCTTACAATAACACCTGAACATAATGTTGGAAAATGACAAACAAGGTATCGTTGCGATCGGCATAAAACAGTGAATACAATTTCACAAAGAAAATGTATATCAGACAATGTATTCAGAAGTTATAAGCAGTTCAATAAGAACTGTTATAGTTTATAACCCCTAGGTAGCGCTGTACTCTGACTTCCCATGTACCTTCAGGACATCATGTCGAAGCTCCTTACCATTTTTTGCGCGGATATGTCCAATAGTTCAAAAAATATAACAATTTATTTGAAATTTCAAAATGGCGGACAGGCGGTTCGGTCAAACCCGGCATAATTCACATCGACAGATGCGGCATGAGGTAAGCAATCCATAGACATCAAGATCATAATTTTCTGACAAACAGTTCAGAAGTTATGGGCAATAATAGCCTATTTTTCTATCTCATGACCCATAGGTGGCGCTGTCACCAAATTTGGCATGGACCCCAAGTTCATGGTCCACATGAAGTGTACCAAATTTCATTTCAATTGATCAAAGAATGACTGAGATACAGCTTCAGAACCATTTTTGCGTCAACCTCGTTAAGTTTGCGCATTTATTACTTTTGAACAAAGATCAATATCAAAATTCTGTTCGGTCATTTCTATGCAGCTCACTCCAAAGATCATCTGTGCCAAATCTCATAAGAATTGAACCGCATTTTAAGGAGGAGTAGCGAAAAAACGAAATACTGTACATTTCAAAATGGCCGCTACTGTAATGGGTGGAGTCTTACTGTAAAGTATCAAATTCAATAAGCACGATGAGAGCAATCACGTGTACTAAGTAGAATTTTCATAGTTCAAATGTATCATTAGTTATAACAGTTCGAACATTGATTTTTTGGACTACTGGTGGCGCTATAGAGTTACTGCTAAAGACCCCATTTTTGGTCACATGACTATTTATGACCACCTCTACAACTGTGCCAAATTTCATCATTTTCCTATGTACGGTTCATAGGGCTGCCATAGACTCCCATTGGGGAAAAATAATAATAATAATAATAATAATAATAATAATACTAACAAAAACAATAGGTGTCTCAGCACCTTCGGTGCTTGACCCCTAAATATAGCTGCAAGCAGCAACACGGGGTCAAGCACCTTCGGCGCAATGCACACACAGCACAGCAAGCACACAAAGCACAGCAAGCTCACAAAGCACAGCAAGCACACAAAGCACAGCAAGCTCACAAAGCACAGCAAGCACACAAAGCACAGCAAGCACACAAAGCACAGCAAGCTCACAATGCACAGCAAGCACACAAAGCACAGCAATTACACAAATCACAGCAGGCACACAAAGCACAGCAAGCTCACAAAGCACAGCAAGCACACAAAGCACAGCAAGCACACAAAGCACAACAAGCACACAAAGCATAGCAAGAACACAAAGCACAGCAATTACACAAATCACAGCTGGCATACAAAGCACAGCAAGCTCACAAAGCACAGCAAGCACACAAAGCACAGCAAGCACACAAAGCACAGCAAGCACACAAAGAACAGCAAGCACAGCAATTACACAAATCACAGCAGGCACACAAAGCACAGCAAGCTCACAAAGCACACAAAGCACAGCAAGCACAAAAAGCATAGCAAGCTCACAAAGCGCAGCAAGGACACAAAGCACAGCAAGCTCACAAAGCACAGCAAGAACCACCATAATGCAGAGCAACAACAGCAAACATGGAAAAATAGAACACATGTGAACTACAGACAGGTTGAGAAGAATTGATGAGGAAGAACATAACGTCATGACTCAGGTGGGATTCGAACCCAGGAACTCAGAATCTCAATGCATGTGGTTTAACTAGATGCGCCACTCAGTTGACACAGTTTATGAGGCAGCAGACAAGAGATTAGAGAGCTGAAAGGATTGACATATGTCAATCACCAAAGATGCAGGAAAGACACAGCAGAAGCACCACAATGCAGAGCAACAACAGCACACATGGAAAAATAGAACACATGTGAACTACAGACAGGTTGAGAAGAATTGATGAGGAAGAACAAAACGTCATGACTCAGGTGGGATTCGAACCCAGGAACTCAGAATCTCAATGCATGTGGTTTAACTAGATGCGCCACTCAGTTGACACAGTTCATGAGGCAGCAGACAAGAGATTAGAGAGCTGAAAGGATTAACATGTCAATCACCAAAGATGCAGAATTGACACAGCAGAAGTAGAAATAACAGAAATACAATGTACATTAGTTCAAGTGAAATTGAAGACAAGCAGATCATTATGTATAGTGATGCTATACAATGTAATATACAGTCACATTAATTTATTACTATGACAAATAGACAACGTCACAGGCACGGTAAACTTTAGAGTGGTATTTCTAAGAAAGAGAACAGAATATCAAAAATCTGTTCGGTCACATCTGTGCGGATTGCTCCAAACATTATACGAGCAGAACCTGACATAAAATACACAAAATTTGTAAAAGGAGTAGCGAAAAAATCATTTACCATATGCCTTACAATAACACCTGAACATAATGTTGGAAAATGACAAACAAGGTATCGTTGCGATCGGCATAAAACAGTGAATACAATTTCACAAAGAAAATGTATATCAGACAATGTATTCAGAAGTTATAAGCAGTTCAATAAGAACTGTTATAGTTTATAACCCCTAGGTGGCGCTGTACTCTGACTTCCCATGTACCTTCAGGACATCATGTCGAAGCTCCTTACCATTTTTTGCGCGGATATGTCCAATAGTTCAAAAAATATAACAATTTATTTGAAATTTCAAAATGGCGGACAGGCGGTTTGGTCAAACCCGGCATAATTCACATCTACAGATGCGGCATGAGGTAAACAATCCATAGACATCAAGATCATAATTTTCTGACAAACAGTTCAGAAGTTATGGGCAATAATAGCCTATTTTTCTATCTCATGACCCATAGGTGGCGCTGTCACCAAATTTGGCATGGACCCCAAGTTCATGGTCCACATGAAGTGTACCAAATTTCATTTCAATTGATGAAAGAATGACTGAGCTACAACTTCAGAACCATTTTTGCGTCAACCTCGTTAAGTTTGCGCATTTATTACTTTTGAACAAAGATCAATATCAAAATTCTGTTCGGTCATTTCTATGCGGCTCACTCCAAAGATCATCTGTGCCAAATCTCATAAGAATTGAACCGCATTTGAAGGAGGAGTAGCGAAAAAACGAAATACTGTACATTTCAAAATGGCCGCTACTGTAATGGGTGGAGTCTTACTGTAAAGTATCAAATTCAATAAGCACGATGAGAGCAATCACGTGTACTAAGTAGAATTTTCATAGATCAAATGGTTCACCAATTATAACAGTTTGAACATTGATTTTTTGGACTACTGGTGGCGCTATAGAGTTACTGCTAAAGACCCCATTTTTGGTCACATGACTATTTATGACCACCTCTACATCTGTGCCAAATTTCATCATTTTCCTATGTACGGTTCATAGGGCTGCCATAGACTCCCATTGGGGAAAAATAATAATAATAATAATAATAATAAATATAGCTGCAAGCAGCAACTCGGGGCCAAGCACCTTCAGCGCAATAATGAGCACCCAAAGCAAGCACAGCAAGCACACAAAACACAGCAAGCTCACAAATCACAGCAAGCTCACAAAGCACAGCAAGCACACAAAGCACAGCAAGCACACAAATCACAGCAGGCACACAAAGCACAGCAAGCTCACAAAGCACAGCAAGCTCACAAAGCACAACCAGCACACAAAGCAGAGCAAGCACACAAATCACAGCAAGCTCACAAAGCACAGCAAGCACACAAAGCACAGCAAGCACACAAAGCACAGCAAGCACACAAAGCACAGCAAGAACACAAAGCACAGCAATTACACAAATCACAGCAGGCACACAAAGCACAGCAAGCACACAAATCACAGCAGGCACACAAAGCACAGCAAGCTCACAAAGCACAGCAAGCTCACAAAGCACAGCAAGCACACAAAGCACAGCAAGCACACAAAGCACAGCAAGCACACAAAGCACAGCAAGCACACAAAGCACAGCAAGAACCACCACAATGCAGAGCAACAACAGCAAACATGGAAAAATAGAACACATGTGAACTACAGACAGGTTGAGAAGAATTGATGAGGAAGAACAAAACGTCATGACTCAGGTGGGATTCGAACCTAGGAACTCAGAATCTCAATGCATGTGGTTTAACTAGATGCGCCACTCAGTTGACACAGTTCATGAGGTAGCAGTCAAGAGATTAGAGAGCTGAAAGGATTAACATATGTTAATCACCAAAGATGCAGGAAAGACACAGCAGAAGCACCACAATGCAGAGCAACAACAGCAAACATGGAAAAATAGGACACATGTGAACTACAGACAGGTTGAGAAGAATTGATGAGGAAGAACAAAACGTCATGACTCAGGTGGGATTCGAACCCAGGAACTCAGAATCTCAATGCATGTGGTTTAACTAAATGCGCCACTCAGTTGACACAGTTCATGAGGCAGCAGAAAAAGATTAGATATCTGCAAGGATTGACATATGTCAATCACCAAAGATGCAGAATTGACACAGCAGAAGTAGAAATAACAGAAATACAATGTACATTAGTTCAAGTGAAATTGAAGACAAGCAGATCATTATGTATAGTGATGCTATACAATGTAATATACAGTCACATTAATTTATTACTATGACAAATAGACAACGTCACAGGCACGGTAAACTTTAGAGTGGTATTTCTAAGAAAGAGAACAGAATATCAAAAATCTGTTCGGTCACATCTGTGCGGATTGCTCCAAACATTATACGAGCAGAACCTGACATAAAATACACAAAATTTGTAAAAGGAGTAGCGAAAAAATCAATTACCATATGCCTTACAATAACACCTGAACATAATGTTGGAAAATGACAAACAAGGTATCGTTGCGATCGGCATAAAACAGTGAATACAATTTCACAAAGAAAATGTATATCAGACAATGTATTCAGAAGTTATAAGCAGTTCAATAAGAACTGTTATAGTTTATAACCCCTAGGTGGCGCTGTACTCTGACTTCCCATGTACCTTCAGGACATCATGTCGAAGCTCCCTACCATTTTTTGCGCGGATATGTCCAATAGTTCAAAAAATATAACAATTTATTTGATATTTCAAAATGGCGGACAGGCGGTTTGGTCAAACCCGGCATAATTCACATCGACAGATGCGGCATGAGGTAAGCAATCCATAGACATCAAGATCATAATTTTCTGACAAACAGTTCAGAAGTTATGGGCAATAATAGCCTATTTTTCTATCTCATGACCCATAGGTGGCGCTGTCACCAAATTTGGCATGGACCCCAAGTTCATGGTCCACATGAAGTGTACCAAATTTCATTTCCATTGATCAAAGAATGACTGAGCTACAGCTTCAGAACCATTTTTGCGTCAACCTCGTTAAGTTTGCGCATTTATTACTTTTGAACAAAGATCAATATCAAAATTCTGTTCGGTCATTTCTATGCGGCTCACTCCAAAGATCATCTGTGCCAAATCTCATAAGAATTGAACCGCATTTGAAGGAGGAGTAGCGAAAAAACAAAATACTGTACATTTCAAAATGGCCGCTACTGTAATGGGTGGAGTCTTACTGTAAAGTATCAAATTCTATAAGCACGATGAGAGCAATCACGTGTACTAAGTAGAATTTTCATAGATCAAATTGTTCACCAATTATAACAGTTTGAACATTGATTTTTTGGACTACTGGTGGCGCTATAGAGTTACTGCTAAAGACCCCATTTTTGGTCACATGACTATTTATAACCACCTCTACATCTGTGCCAAATTTCATCATTTTCCTATGTACGGTTCATAGGGCTGCCATAGACTCCCATTGCGGAAAAATAATAATAATAATAATAATAATAATACTAACAAAAACAATAGGTGTCTCAGCACCTTCGGTGCTTGACCCCTAATAATAATACTAACAAAAACAATAGGTGTCTCAGCACCTTCGGTGCTTGACCCCTAAATATAGCTGCAAGCAGCGATACGGGGCCAAGCACCATCAGCGCAATGAGCACCAAAAGCACAGCAAGAAACATACAACGTATCAATCACCCAGGGCGCATTGAGCACCCAAGGTGCATCAAAAACACAAGGCTCAGCAAAGAACCCAAAGCGTAGCAATGACAGAGCAGAACCACCGCAGTGCAGAGCAGCAACAGAAAACATGGCAAAAATAGAACATATGTGAACTACAGACAGGTCAAGAAGAATAGGTGGGAAAGAACAAAACTTTAATAGAAGAAATTAACACCTGGCTCAGGTTGGATTCGAACCCATGAACTCATGATCTCTTTGCATACGACTTAACAGATGCGCCACTCAGTAGACACAGCTCAAGGAGCAGCAGAAAAGAGCTTACATGCCATACAAAGAATTCAGAAGTTATAAGCAGTTCTATAAGAACTGTTATAGTTTATAACCCCTAGGTGGCGCTGTACTCTGATTTCCCAGGTACCCTCAGGACATCTTGCCGAAGCTCCCTACCGATTTTCCCGCCGATATATCCGATACTTCAAAAGTTATAGCAATTTATCACAGATTTCAAAATGGCGGACAGGCGGTTCGGTCAATCCCGGCATAATACATATCGACAGATGAGGCATGAGCCAAGGAATCCGTAGACAACAAAATCATAATTTTCTGACAAACGATTCAGAAGTTATGCGCAAAAATAGCCTTTTTTCCTATCTCATGACCCATAGGTGGCGCTGTCACCAAATTTGGCATGGACCCCCATTTCATGGTCGACATGAAGCGTACCAAATTTCATCTCGATTGATCAAAGAATGACCGAGATACAGCTTCAGAACCATTTTTGCGTCAATCTCGTTAAGTTCACGCATTAATTACTTTTGAATAAAGAAAAATATCAAAATTCTGTTCAGTCATTTCTATGCGGCTCACTCCAAAGATCACATGTGCCAAATCTCATAAGAATTGAACCAAATTTGAAGGAGGAGTAGCGAAAAAACGAAATACTGTACATTTCAAAATGGCCGATACTGTAATGGGAGGAGTCTTACTGTAAAGTATCAAATGCAATAAGCGGGATGAGAGCAATCACGTGTACTAAGTAGAATTCTCATAGATCTAATGGATCACGAGTTATAACCATTTGAACATTGAATTTTTGAGATGATGGTGGCGCTATAGAGTTACTGCTAGAGACCCCATTTTTGGCCAAATGACTATTTATGACCACCACTACAACTGTGCCAAATTTCATCATTTTCCTACATACGGTTCATATGGCTGCCATAGACTCCCATTGGGGAAGAAGATTAAGAAGAAAAATTCTAACAGAAACAATAGGTGCCACAGCACCATAGGTGCTTGTCCCCTAATAATAATAATAATAATAAATATAGCTGCAAGCAGCGATACGGGGCCAAGCACCATCAGCGCAATGAGCACCCGAAGCACAGCAAGAAAGATACAACGTATCAATCACCCAGGGCGCATTGAGCACCCAAGGTGCATCAAAAACACAAGGCTCAGCAAAGAACCCAAAGCGTAGCAATGACAGAGCAGAACCACCGCAGTGCAGAGCAGCAACAGAAAACATGGCAAAAATAGAACATATGTGAACTACAGACAGGTCAAGAAGAATAGGTGGGAAAGAACAAAACTTTAATAGAAGAAATTAACATCTGCCTCAGGCGGGATTCGAACCCATGAACTCAGGATCTCTATGCATACGACTTGACAGATGCGCCACTCAGTAGACACAGCTCAAGGGGCAGCAGAAAAGAGCTTACATGCCATACAAAGAATTCAGAAGTTATAATCAGTTCTATAAGAACTGTTATAGTTTATACCCCTAGGTGGCGCTGTTCTCTGATTTCCTCAGGACGTCATGCCGAAGCTCCCTACCGATTTTTGCGCCGATATATCCGATACTTCAAAAGTTATAGCAATTTATCACAGATTTCAAAATGGCGGACAGGCGGTTCGGTCAATCCCGGCATAATACACATCGGCAGATGCGGCATGAGCCAAGGAATCCGTAGACACCAAGATCATAATTTTCTGACAAACGATTCAGAAGTTATGCGCAAAAATAGCCTTTTTTCCTATCTCATGACCCATAGGTGGCGCTGTCACCAAATTTGGCATGGACCCCCAATTCACGGTCGACATGAAGCGTACCAAATTTCATCTCGATTGATCAAAGAATGACCGAGATACAGCCTCAGAACCAATTTTGCGTCAATCTCGTTAAGTTCGCGCATTAATTACTTTTGAATAAAGAAAAATATCAAAATTCTGTTCAGTCATTTCTATGCGGCTCACTCCAAAGATCACATGTGCCAAATCTCATAAGAATTGAACCAAATTTGAAGGAGGAGTAGCGAAAAAACGAAATACTGTACATTTCAAAATGGCCGATACTGTAATGGGTGGAGTCTTACTGTAAGGTATTAAAAACAATAAGCATGAGGAGAGCAATCACGTGTACTAAGTAGAATTTTCATAGAGCAAATGAATCACCAGTTATAACCATTTGAACATTGAATTTTTGAGATGATGGTGGCGCTATAGAGTTACTGCTAGAGACCCCATTTTTGGCCAAATGACTATTTATGACCACCACTACAACTGTGCCAAATTTCATCATTTTCCTATATACGGTTCATAGGGCTGCCAAAGACTCCCATTGGGGAAGAAGATTAAGAAGAAGAATAATAAATATAGCTGCAAGCAGCAACACGGGGTCAAGCACCTTCGGCGCAATGCAAACACAGCACTGCAAGCACACAAAGCACAGCAAGCTCACAATGCACAGCAAGCACACAAAACACAGCAAGCTCACAAGGCACAGAAAGCACACAAAGCACAGCAAGCACAGGAAGTACTCAAAGCACAGCAAGGACACAAAGAACATCAAGCACCCAAAGCACAGCAAGAAACATACAACGTATCAATCACCCAGGGTGCATTGAGCACCCAAGGTGCATCAAGAACACAAGGCGCTGCAAAGAACCCTAAGCGTAGCAATCACAGAGCAGAACCACCGCAGTCCCAAGAAGCAACCGAAAACACGGAAAAAACTGAACATATGTGAACTACAGACAGGTCGAGAAGAATAGGTGAGAAAGAACAAAATGTAATAGAAGCAACGAACACTTGCCTCAGGCGGGATTCGAACCCAAGAACTCAGAATCTCATTGTGTGTGCCTTACCCGCCACGCCACTCGGTTAACACAGTTCAAGGAACAGCAGAAAAGAAATTACAGAGATGCAAGGAGTGACATATGCCAATTACCAAAGATGTAGAAATGACACTGCAGAGCAGAAATAACAGAAATACAATGTATATGAGAATCAAAAAGCTCAAGTGAAATTGAAGACAAGAAAAACATTCTGTAGAGCTATAAACGCTATAAAATGTAATATACAGTAATTAACTATGACAAATAGACAACATCACAGGCACGATCAACTTTACAGAGGTATTTCTCAAAAAAATGCCTAGGTGCCAGAAAAATCTGTTCAGTCATTTCTGTGCGGATTGCTCCAAAGAACCTACGAGCAGAACCTGGCATAAAATAAACAAAATTTGTAAAAGGAGTAGCGAAAAGATAATTTACCATATGCCTTACAATAACACATTAATAGAATGTTGGAAAATGACAAATGAGGTATCGTTGCAATCGGCATAAACCAGTGAATTTAATTTCACAATTTCACAACAAGAAAATTAATATCAGACAAAGTATTCAGAAGTTAAAGGCAGTTCTATAAGAACTGTTATTGTTTATAACCCCTAGGTGGCGCCATACTCTGACTTCCCAGGTAACTTCAGGACATCATGCCGAAGCTCCCTACCTATTTTTTCGCCGATATAGCCAATACTTCAAAAGTTATAGCAATTTATGACTCATTTCAAAATGGCAGACAAGCGGTCCGGTCAATCCCGGCATAATACACATCCACAGATGCGGCATGAGCCAAGGAATCTGTAGACACCACAATCATAGTTTTCTGACAAACAATTCAGTAGTTATGGGCAAAAATAGCCTTTTTTCATATCTCATGACCCATAGGTGGCGCTGTCACCAGATTCAGCATGGTCCCCCAGTTTATGCTTGACATGACGTGTACCAAATTTCATTTCGATTGATAAAATAATGGCCGAGATACAGCTTCAAAACCATTTTTGCGTCAACCTCGTTAAGTTTGTGCATTTATTACTTTTAAACAAAGATAAATATCAAAATTCTGTTCAGTCATTTCTATGTGGCTCACTCCAAAGATCACCTGTGCCAAATTTCATAACAATTGCACCAAATTTGAAGGAGGAGTAGCGAAAAAACAAAATACTGTACATTTCAAAATGGCTGCTAATGTAATGGGTAAAGTCTTACTGTAAGGTATTAAAAACAATAAGCATGAGGAGAGCAATCACGTGTGCTAAGTAGAATTTTCATAGATCAAACAGATCTGCAGTTATAACCATTTGAACATTGAATTTTTGCACTGCTGGTGGCGCTATAGAGTTACTGCTAGAGACCCCATTTTTGGCCACCTGACTATTTATGACCACCACTACAACTGTGCCAAATTTCATCATTTTCCTACATACGGTTCATAGGGCTGCCATAGACACCAATGGCTAAGAAGAAGAAAAAAGTACAATTCCAATAGGTGTCTCAGCACCTTCGGTGCTTGACCCCTAATAATACTAACAGAAACAATAGGTGCCACAGCACCATAGGTGCTTGGCCCCTAATAAGAAAACCATCAAACGCAATAGTGGCCTGCCGCCCTGCGGGCTTGGCCCCTAATTATTTGACTATTAGAGTAGGGTTGTATTACTACTAACCTTATTGCAATCCACTATTCCATTGTATTCCCTGTGTTTCATAAATGGGACTAGAAAATTTTCAGTTGAATGGAGATTTTTTACAATGAAGACTTCCTGATTCATTATTCACTGTGCAAATACACGACACACGTTTCCAGTAAAAACACATCCGTTTACTTACTGTTTTACTGTCATTTTATCTTATAGGTTAATATTATTAGTTGATATAGCCACTGTGTTAATCTGGGAAAAATGTATACAGATCTAAAATATAGAAAAGGGGACTGAGCAACAAGTGATCTACCTTAATACTGAGTTGTCAAGATGCAGCATGATGTGGTTTTCAGGACAGGGTTTAGATTAAGCCAGGACTAGGCCTTAGTTATATTATGATGTTTATGTAGTTTTTACAAGCATACAAAAATATTACAGGTGTGCATCTTGAAACAAAACAATGTGACTGATGTATTTTAAGATATGTTAGTGCAAGCTACTTTTAGTTAAGAACTAAAACTCAAACAGGCATTTTAGTCTTGAACTAGACTTAAGCCCTCTCTGGAAAACAGCCCCTATGTCTATACTGTAGTAGGTGAATCCTCAAAAACTTACTAGGAATACATAATGTATACTACCATACCACAGACAAATACACAGGTGGCTTACACTTTTTAAAATTTCAAATGTTGAAATATTAATATTTTAAATGAAATGAAACAAACATATTTAATAAGCTATACTTTACTTATATTATTAGATTTAAAAAACGTTATTTTAAAGAACTACAAATATAAGGTGAAATTGCCATAAAAAGCTTGATTTGCACTTTTCATCCAGTTTTTCCACAAAAACCAAGTTTTATAAAAGGATAAACTTCACAATCACCTGGTGTTTGTTTTTCGCTGCATGAAATTATCTCCCTGATGCGTTCAGAGCAACAACTGTACATAAAGCAATGCATCACGCAAGCACTGACTTTAAAACATGTAACGTTAATCAGCAATAATAATTGTTGCTAATGTGTGCTTTTACTGGTAACTTGACTGACCTGCTCCCTTCTTGGTGAATATTTCTGTGATTTTGCAGCATCTCGCTGCGTCTGTCTCTCTCTGTTTCTCCTGTGCGCTGCATATTTGTTAGATAAAGCCAAAAAGGCAGTGGGTTGCCGCCGTTACGTCCGGGGGTGGCATTTTCGCACCGCGATTGCCTGATTCGTAGATTTTAAGAGGTCCGTCATTCATTCATATCATATTATTTCACGTGTCAACTTGAGCTGACTGCACGGCGGGTCAGAACAGCCGCTACTGATGTTCCCTCTGCTCGCCCCCCCTGCGGATTGAAAAACGCGCTAAATCCATGCTGACTCAGATCAGGGGAGGAGCCGAAACTTGACGCAGCCTGCCGCCTTTTTTAAAGAGTTTTTATAGGGGACTGAAGCGATCACAAATTAATGAATCAAATAATTTTTTAGGGGGGCTGGACAGAATTTTAGGGGGGCTGAAGTTACTGGCAAACAGCTGCATAACTACAGCTAATATTTTAAAAGTGTGATAATAAACCAGTGGTTTAAAATCTCTCATACTCCCAGGGTTTAACATGATGATTTGTGGCTCTATAACGCACACATAATTTGCCATCAAAAATGTTTTGAGTAACATGTCATGTAATAATGATTGGTTAAGAATATGTGTAACATATATTGTTTTACACAATCATTCCTTGTACTACTGTAAATTCAGAAATGCAGATGCTGTCTACCCACCATTCTCTCAGTGACCCTATGCAGGAATAAAGCTGTGCTGCTGATAGATGCCAGTGCTCTCCTTACTGCCAGTCAACATCTAAATATTTATTATATAGGTTACTTAGTAACCTACATATTATCTTTTAAAGGTTAGGATCTATGTTATATTTAAAAATTACAGTATATAAAAATAAAAGCAGAATAGAGCCACACGAGCATTGACGGGGATTGAACCCGGGTCTCCGCAGTGCTGTTGAGAGCACTGACCATTAGGCCATCACTTCTGACATTGTTTCAGGCCTTCATGTGATCATTTTAAAATATGACAATATATTTTATTTCAGTTGCTGTATGAAAGGATTTAATCCATAAGGACTTTCCAGCTATCTAATGGGTTTGTTTATTGCAGCAGTATTATAATTTTCAGTCATTAGTAAATTATTCATACATTTTTTCACAAATTACCGCTTTCTCTTTAACATTGATCGATTTGATCCATGCTCGACCTCTAGGGCTGCTCAAGAATAGCGTGCACGCGCAATTATCTTGACTAGGGAAATCAGGATCATTTTTGTTGGATTGCATAAACTTCATTTACCTTTTTTGAAACCGCTTTAGCCTCGCCTCATTTGTTAGGTTAATTCAAGTCAGGTTTGTAACTTTAATCCTCGCTTTTCCAAGCGAGTTTTATGAAATAGCCCTCTGGTACTGCAATCACCCAACTGGTGGCCAATACACAAAATGACAACATAAACATCAGTTGAGGGCTGCAACTCCACTTTTTAAATGACAATATTCTGGCCAGACCACTGTTGTCAGTGATATAAGTATTTGAAATGAAAATGATTTCTTAATGTCTAGTGACATATTGGGGCCATTTTATGATTAATTGATATAAATTTCTTACATACTGTTCCTTTAAGTCTTGTTTGCTGAACTTTTACCATCAAAATCTATCATGGTGGCTGGGGAACTTTCCTCTTCATAAGCCACATCCACAACATCTCCAGGTTCAAACTTTTTTTTCAGTATGTCCTTTTTAGAGACAATATCATAGGTGGGAGGCTCCTCCCTCCATTCCACCAGAACCCATGTTTTGCTCATTTTCTAAATAAATAAAGAAATACATGCATACATATTTACATAAATACAATTGAACAAACATGAATACATTTATTTATTAATAATAATTATTATTATTTGTACACCTTTGGGTTAATATATATATATATATATATATATTAGGGCTGTCAATAGATTAAAATATTTAATCGCAGTTAATCGCATGATATCATGAGTTAACTCGCGATTAATCGCAAATTAATCGCACATTTTTATCTGTTCTAAATTTACCTAAATGTAACACTTTTTAAGTTTTTAATGCTCTAATCAGCATGAATTTGGATAATATATATGCTATATGCAAATGTATGTCTACAACAGCCTGTTTACATTTTCAACAGAACCATCAGCCATAGTTTTATAAATGTTTTTGCCTTTAGAAGACCTTGTTCTTTCTCCATTTCTGTTTGCTGCTGCATCATTTGTGACCTGTGCTGGCAAATTGAGTTGGGATAAGCAAATTTTCAAAAACGTGTCATTTATATTTTAACATTCTCTATTAAAAAACTTCAAAACAATTGGACCAATTGTTGGAATCTGACAAAGCATGACAGAACTATACCTGTTAATGCAGAGCAAAAACCATATCAATATACATATATGTTTTTTTTTATTGTTTAATTTTGACATTGAGACAGACCACTTTAAGACTGTAGGATAATGCAAGGGTTTAATATAAATGACACAACAGATACTTTTCCTTAACAGTTAACCAAACATTCACTTCAGATATAACAGATTATAGGTCATACCTGCGTGAATTCTTGTCAAAACAGATATTTTTAAACCTGTAATTTTGTGTTAGATGTCTATATATATCGAGCCCAGTCTCCTGAAGATGCGTATAAATAGCACGAAGTGTCACGCACTCGCGCGTTTGTGTGCACGCGCTTCAGACGTCTGCGTCAGACATCGCTTTTGAGCCTTGTCACTCTTAATAACTCTTTTAACATCAATCAGATCCCGAACTTTATCTCTCTTAATAATTATTTTACCATCAAGTAAGTCCTGCGGTCTATTTTCTATAATTTCTGAATGCTTTTTAAAACGAAACTAAAAAGTGAAAGAAGACGCATCTTTGCTTTATGTGGATTTGGGACGGTACACCTCACAGAAAACGTGCAGATAAAGAAAACGGCACGTGCAGAAAACGTGGATTTTAGATGTTTAATTACCATTTAGAGCATTGGATTCGTTTGACGAGAGCTTAATGGTCTTATTTTTATAAACCTCCGACTCATCTAGACAGCGCCAGTCACTTGCTGCGTCTCAATTCATCCAGCTGTGGGTCAAACAGAAATTGCGTGTTGCCTTAATCGCGCGTTAATAAAATTAGTGCCGTTAAAATGAATTTGCGTTAACGCGTTATTAACGCGTTTATTTTGACAGCCCTAATATATATATATATATATATATATATATATATATATATATATATATATATATATATATATATATATATATATATATATATATATATATATATATATATATATATATATATACAGTATTGTTCAAAATAATAGCAGTACAATGTGACTAACCAGAATAATCAAGGTTTTTAGTATATTTTTTATTGCTACGTGGCAAACAAGTTACCAGTAGGTTCAGTATATTCTCAGAAAACAAATGAGACCCAGCATTCATGATATGCACGCTCTTAAGGCTGTGCAATTGGGCAATTAGTTGAATTAGTTGAAAGGGGTGTGTTCAAAAAAATAGCAGTGTGGCATTCAATCACTGAGGTCATCAATTTTGTGAAGAAACAGGTGTGAATCAGGTGGCCCCTATTTAAGGATGAAGCCAACACTTGTTGAACATGCATTTGAAAGCTGAGGAAAATGGGTCGTTCAAGACATTGTTCAGAAGAACAGCGTACTTTGATTAAAAAGTTGATTGGAGAGGGGAAAACCTATAAAGAGGTGCAAAAAATGATAGGCTGTTCAGCTAAAATGATCTCCAATTCCTTAAAATGGAGAGCAAAACCAGAGAGACGTGGAAGAAAACGGAAGACAACCATCAAAATGGATAGAAGAATAACCAGAATGGCAAAGGCTCAGCCAATGATCACCTCCAGGATGATCAAAGACAGTCTGGAGTTACCTGTAAATACTGTGACAGCTAGAAGACGTCTGTGTGAAGCTAATCTATTTTCAAGAATCCCCCGCAAAGTCCCTCTGTTAAAAAAAGGCATGTGCAGAAGAGGTTACAATTTGCCAAAGAACACATCAACTGGCCTAAAGAGAAATGGAGGAACATTTTGTGGACTGATGAGAGTAAAATTGTTCTTTTTGGGTCCAAGGGCCACAAGCAGTTTGTGAGACGACCCCCAAACTCTGAATTCAAGCCACAGTACACAGTGAAGACAGTGAAGCATGGAGGTGCAAGCATCATGATATGGGCATGTTTCTCCTACTATGGTGTTGGGCCTATTTATCGCATACCAGGGATCATGGATCAGTTTGCATATGTTAAAATACTTGAAGAGGTCATGTTGCCCTATGCTGAAGAGGACATGCCCTTGAAATGGTTGTTTCAACAAGACAATGACCCAAAACACACTAGTAAACGGGCAAAGTCTTGGTTCCAAACCAACAAAATTAATGTTATGGAGTGGCCAGCCCAATCTCCAGACCTTAATCCAATTGAGAACTTGTGGGGTGATATCAAAAATGCTGTTTCTGAAGCAAAACCAAGAAATGTGAATGAATTGTGGAATGTTGTTAAAGAATCATGGAGTGGAATAACAGCTGAGAGGTGCCACTGTCACGATCCTGCACTGTAAAAAATAATTTGTTGACTTAACTCATTATTTTTTGTTCATTTTTTGCACGGACTTTTTTAAGTTTATTTTACAAATTTTAAACAGTGTAGCTGACAAATGATTAAGTCATATGAACCAATTTAATTTAGTCAAGAAAACTTCTGATTTAAGCTCAGCAAACTAAAGTGAAGTTGTTTAGTTAACTAAAGTCAAGTTTTCAAAACTATGTCCATTGAGTTCAGCAAACTAAAGTGAAGTCTTCAAAACTATGTCTGCTACATTCAGCAAACTAAAGCTAAGTCCTTAAAACTGCATCCGTTACATTCAGTGAACTAAAGCGAAGTCTTTAAAACTGCGTCCATTACATTCAGTGAACTAAAGCGAAGTCCTTAAAACTGCATCCGTTACATTCAGTGAACTAAAGCGAAGTCTTTAAAAGTGCTTCCATTACATTCAGTGAACTAAAGTGAAGTCTTCAAAACTATGTCATTTACATTCAGCAAACTAAAACGAAGTCCTTAAAACTGCATCCGTTACATTCAGTGAACTAAAGCGAAGTCTTTAAAACTGCGTCCATTACATTCAGTGAACTAAAGCGAAGTCCTTAAAACTGCTTCCATTACATTCAGCGAACTAAAGTGAAGTCTTCAAAAATGCTTCCGTTGAGTTCAGTGAACTAAAGTGAAGTTTTCAAAACTATGTCTGCTACATTCAGCAAACTAAAACGAAGTCTTCAAAACTTTGTCCGTTACATTCAGCGAACTAAAGTGAAGTCTTCAAAACTATGTCTGCTACATTCAGCAAACTAAAACGAAGTCCTTAAAACGGCATCCGTTACATTCAGTGAACTAAAGTGAAGTCTTCAAAAATGCTTCCGTTGAGTTCAGTGAACTAAAGTGAAGTTTTCAAAAGTATGTCTGCTACATTCAGCAAACTAAAACGAAGTCTTTAAAACTTTGTCATTTACATTCAGCGAACTAAAGTGAAGTCTTCAAAACTGCGTCCGTTGACTTCAACAAACTAAAGCAAAGTCTTCAAAACTTTGTTTGTTACATTCAGCAAACTAAAGTGAAGTCTTCAAAAATGCTTCCGTTGAGTTCAGTGAACTAAAGTGAAGTCTTCAAAACTATGTCTGCTACATTCAGCAAACTAAAGTGAAGTCTTTAAAACCGCGTCCGTTACATTCAGGGAACTTAAGCGAAGTCCTCAAAACCACGTCCATTACATTCAGGGAACTAAACCGAAGTCACCAAAACTGCGTCCGTTGACGTCAACAAACTAATGCAAAGTCTTTAAAACTATGTCTGTTACATCAAGCGAACTAAAGTGAAGTCAAACTAAAGTGATTTTTTTGGAAAATGTAAATACTTCAAAACCTGCAGCAATACTGAATGTATAAACAATTTCTAAAATCACTTATGATCAAAACAAAAATGATATAAAATTAATTGAATGTCCACCTTTTGCATACATTTTATTGCAAAAATAAAACACCTAAAAACATCAAAAGAAAGGTGTTTCAAGTCACAATGTATGCCTCTAGTACAAGCAACAAGAAATTAATAACCTTCTAGTAATAAAGTTATTACAACATTACTCAACATTAAAAAAAATCATATTCTGAGCAAAGGATATATCCGAACAAGATCACTTTAAAGCATTCAATTTAGAGAACCTGCTCAACATTAGAAGATCTAAACTGGTGTCAAGCTATTTTTAATCTCAGCTTAAAACGAGTCTTAAACTTTTCTAAGCTCTCAAGCTTTAAAAGTTTGTTCACTTACATTCGCAAACTCAATTCATAAAAAATTCATCAAACTGATTGCATGTTTTGGCGATCTGGTCAATGCAGCAAGGTTGCAATGGTACATGCAATGCGAACAATATTGTAATTGTTATTATTACTTACACTTTTCTAAGCTCTCAAGCTTCAGCAAATTGATCAATTACGGTCTGAAGCTTCAACAAATACGTCAAAAATACATAAAATTGATTGCATGTACCAGTGCTACATCGCTGCGTTGACCAGATCCCCAAAGCATGTAACTTGTAGGACAATGTTATTTGCATTGCATGATAAAGATCTGGCTTCAAGTCACTTATGTTTTACAGCACTTTTCTAAGCTCACTAGCTTTAACAAGTTTATCAATTACAGCCTCAACATTAAACAAACTAAATAAACAACATTATTAAACAGATTGTACAGATTGGCTTCACAACATTTCAATTTCAGCTAACAATTCAGTTGCATTACCCAGTGTTAACTTACTGCATCAATTTATTTTTTAGACCATGAACCTTTGCTGAGCAGCTTTCTCCATCAATCTTCATAAAAATGCGCTGAATCACCTCAAAGGTGTATCGTAACTCTATGGGATTGCCTATATTCAAAGTGTAAAGGAGTCCAAACAGTTTTACAAAAGCATTTGGAACATCCTGGAGATTCAAAACCACTAGCTCCTCCTCCAGTATCACAGCCACATCCACAACGTCATCTGGGAAGATGGCCACATTCACTTTGTGAAAATCACTTAGCTGACAAGAATGAGAAAGAGAAAAAGACTGAATCAGTGATGGACTATAACTTTCATTACTGGATTAACTAAAAGAAACACAAAGTAATTGGATAAAAACCTAAACTTCAATTATATTTTTCACTTATAGCTGAATAAAACTCTAAATCAAGGTATTCATGTGTAAAAGTTTACTTTAAAGGGGTCCTATTTTCCAAATTCACTTTTCATAATGTACTAGAAACCAATGTGTGTCCGCAGTGGGTGTAAACAACCGCCCTGTAATTGTAATTGCTTAGAATGCCTTTAAATGCCTGAACGGTCGACTGAAATATTTTGCGCTCTGTGGTGTAAACAGCATCACACCAGCACTGCACATGATGCTAGTTTATACTCCACTCATATGTTGTAAATAATTTCCTGACTTACAAAATTCACATTACCGTGAAAGTCGGAAAGCTTTGATGATACATAGTATACAAGATGAATTTCCTCGCTTAACTTAGGTGAGTTTGTCCACGTTTTATATTGTTTTGCTTTTACATTTTATATGTCGCTTTCCTGCCACAGGGATAGTTTCTACGGGAGCGCCTTTGCAAACATGTTCTATAGATCTGACAATGCTAGTGGTTGCGTTGTTACCTTTACATTATCTGTAATGAGGTGACACCCACAGGCGGTACCTGCTATTCATTTGAAAATGAATAGGGCTGACTTCTTATAGTCGAGGATTCGACGATTCGATTCGGAGAGGTCTGATTAGGGAAGTGTTATTATGTAACCAATGAGCAGCATCACTGAGAAGCTTAACTGCATGGATGACAAGTAACCGCAACAATCGCGTTTTTCACGTTAAATTCATATATAGCTATGCCCTTCTTGTTTTTCACATCATATGTATAATAAAGGCAAAATAGAAAGAGTTAAGAGAGTAACTTCTTTTTCGTACATTTCTATTCAAAATGTAATACTACACTGTAAAAAATTTTTATTTTAAAAAATTGTGGAAACTGAAAGTTAAGTATTGACTCAACATATTGCTTTCAAAAAATTCTCCCCAAACAAAAATATGCGTGGGAGTTGATGATCGACATTTTTTACAATAAAGTTATGGTAAGTACTTAAATATTTACATTTAAGTCACTTTTAAGTATTTTTAAAGTCATTTTCTAGTTAAACTGAGTGAAAATCTGAATAATTACAGCATACAAACAAAAGCATATGATGTTTTCTCCTCAGTGTAACGCACCGAGCAATGCTTCATTTAGTGAGGAAATGGCAAGGTCACTACAACTTTCACAGTGAGTATATTATATTTGTATTTCTTATATAACATATATGTATGAAAACTGTTAGCTTTTTCGAGATTTAGGTGCGTTTTTTTATTAAGAGCCGCTGCGCCGCGCCCACACGTGCACACACAGACATGAAATGCTGCTTGCAACTTGCGCCTTTCTAGAGAGAAATTGTCGTGTTTTTTAAATAAATGAATACATGACGAGTGTGGGGGCTTCTGTATTTGGCCTGGAAGTCACGAAACTGGCGCATTGTATACATGTATTTGACTGTATGCAGCACTGCGCAGACAAATCAACCTATGACATCAAAGTTCCGCGAGAGCCATTCAAAAGCTTTTCACTCTCGTGTTATATTGATCTCATGTGCCAATCGATCTGCGCCGCGCATGCTGCCGTCGTCATCTTGCGTCAGGAAATCTGATATGAAAAGGACACTCTCTATCAGCTGGTGTTGTAAAGCTGCTGTTTATACTCAACGGCGCGAGTCTCAAATAAGTGCAAGGACACCGCCCAAAACGGACGAGATGTTTAAATATTCAGCGCGTTGACTGTACTGTAAGTAATCGAATATAAAACCAACACGAAGTAGCGCTTAACATTAGTACCTAGGTTTGCTTGAACAATTCGCCCTTAAAAAATTAACCATATTTTTACTATTGTTTGTGTTGGATAATCTTTAACCACACATTTACCATAGTCTCACTAAAGGATATTTTAAGTGAAACTAATGAAAAATGTCCAATACCAAAATAACTGTACTTCTTTATTAAAACTGTTTTATTTTCATAATGTTGAACAGCAATATAGCTAATAGCAGACGTTTTTCTGTGTTCAGAAGTTTAAACTTTGAGAATATTCTATATTGATCTGGTTTTATTTATTACATTGGCTTCATTTGGTACATGTACACTCAGTGAGACTTTTTTACTTCTTACAGAGTACCAAGGCTTTTACACAAGTGACATGAAAATAAGAATTCGTAAAACTCTGAGCAATTTCTGATCCATGTCAAGATTCATTTCCAGTGAGCCGGTTGTGCTGGAAAATTTATGCCTTAAATTTGTAGAATGTTTTAGGTGTTTAATGTTTAAACTGTTATGAGGCATTGTTTAAATGTTTAAAGTGTTTAAAGTAGTTTCATAAGCTCTTTTCTTCATGTGAGAATGTTAAATTCAAGTGAAATTGTGATTAACACTGGGTGAGGAACTCTCCCCACTTTTATATTGGTGTTTTTGGAGATATTTGTAAAATATATTTTCTAAACTTTTTATTAAAAATAATTATTTTCTAATGTCTACTGTGCAATTGTATGCAGACCATTTCTGTATGTTTACAATTTTAAGGTATTACAAATAAATAAAAAATGAATAAAATGTTACAAAATAGTTTGTGTGTTTCTTTTTCTATTAGAACAACGGAAAATAAACAATTCAGCATGGTTCCTTACCAATTTAATTTTACCAATATACATTTTCAGAAGTGAAACTAAGATGACAGAATAACTGTAGCGTAAATTAAATTACTTAATTTAACTGATCGACACAAATACAAAGCACCATAATATAACTGATAGCTTACCAGCATTAAAACCACTTAAAATAAAAACCTTTATAGGTTTTTTTCTGTCCCCTACGTGGATGAGGAAGCTGCAGCCAAAAACGCCTGTGGCTTTATAATTAACTGACTTACCTGGACATTTAGATATGAACGTTTTTCATCAACAGTATCTGCGTGAAACATTATAAACATTGAAAATCTCCTGCGACTCGACTGTTTGTTGCAGAGAGTCCGCTTGATTAACGGCTTTTCGTTCAGTCCGCGTGAGCTAAACATTTATGTTCTGTAATTTTTTACTCGCATAGGCTATATTTCTACTTATTTTTGACCAAGTAACACTCGGATATAATGTAAGTTGTTTTGTAATGTACATTTCTATTCAAAATGTAATACTATGCAAAAGTGAAACTAAGATGACAGAATGACTAGAATAATACCGTTTTCTCCGTTTTAATTTTTGCAAATTCCGTTTTATCCGTTTTAATTTTTGGCAATTATATGTTTTACCCTTTACTTTTATTTTAGTCATAAAAAGAGTGTGCCTTTAATGTTAATGATTAAAATGTAAATGATTTGTGGAAAAACTGGATAACAGGATTACTTAATGACTATAAAAGATGCATTTACACACGCACATACACATGCACACGTGCACACACACACACACACACACAACTCAATTCAATGCATTGTTTAGTGTTGTTGCAGGAGGCTACAACAAGGTGTCAAAGCAGTGGTGCCTTCCGAAGTGCCTTAAACACATCAATCCAGCAGAACGCGTTCCATATTTTATAAACAATCGCTTGAAATGCATATTACTTTACAAACATACACAGGATAGTGATCTGACTTAGGACAGCATGAGCGCGCAGCTATTTGCACGTGCGAGCGAAAGAGAGACAGAGAGCGGCGCCATGATGCAGATGATTATATTTTAAATGCGAGGGATAGTTAGTTTGCCTCAGCTCGCTTGAAATGTATAAAACTGAACAAATACATGAGGATTTGTGTTCGCACTTCGGACCGATGCATGAGCGCGTGCACATGAGAGAGGTACAGTGAGACAGACGTGGATGAGAGAGTGCATGTATCTTTGTGCTCACCGTGAACAGAGTGTTGACAAAACTTACAAAATAACAGTTCTCCGGTCACATAAAAGTCATGTGAGACCTGCTCGGAACTAAGTGCTTAGCGTCGAATTTCTTAATTTTTTCGCTGACGAAAGCAGAGTCGTGGAGAGCCGCTTCGCCATGGTTTCAGTGTTTTGGAGGGGGTCTGAAACGACGCGAGGGGGCGTGTCGCCCAGATTTACTTCCCCTGGTCTGCATTTCCCCCAGACATACGTTCGTCTCCCACACAAAAACATAATTTTATTCAAAATATGTAAAATTCCGCAAAATTCCGCGTTAATACTAGATTCCGTGTTAATTAGCCAATTCCGCGATTCCGCGAACTGTAGCGTCATCTGCATCTAGAGTAGAGTTTTTAAAGATTTAAAGTTGTAAAGATTAAAACTACTTTAACTTAACTTACCAGTATTAAAACCTAAAATAAAAAACCTTTATAGGTTTATTCTTTGTATACAGCGTCCGCTCCGTGAATAAGGGAGCTGCAGCCAAAAACGCCGGTGGCTTTATTATTAACTGACTGAACACTTGACTCTTACCTGGACATGTATGAACGTTTTTCATCTGCGTGAAACATTATAAACATTGAAAATCACCCGTGACTCTACTGTTTCAGCAGGTCCACTATGTTGCAGAGAGTCCGCTTAATTAACTGCTTTTCGTTCAGTCCGCGTGAGCTAAACATTTATGTTCTGTAATTTTTTACTCGCATAGGCTATAGATCTTCAGTTATTTCTGGACTATGAGGAAGAGTAAAGAAGTGTTAATTTTTAACTCTTTGCGGGTGCCGCAAACTTTATATTTTTCAATCTCTCCACAAAGAGACTTAGGGCCAATCCCATTTCTCTGTCTTACCCCTTCCCCTTCCCCTACCACTTCGTCTTACCCCTAGCCCTTGTCCCTCAAAACCAAGTGTTAAGAGCTAGGGGTGAAAACATACCCCTATGAAATGAGACACCGCTTAATATTTACGGTTACGTCATCAGTGAATCAGCCGCCGAGTTTCTTCTGGCGTCCCTGTGTGATACAGGACGGTATACGTAAAGCACGTAACGATGTCTCCAAGGCAAGTAGTGTTATGCACTGATATCAAACGAAATTCGATGCTAACGTTAATGGAATTTAGTTAAAACTGTAGACAATCATGCAGTCCATTAATGTCTAGTTAGAGAAATACGGGAATGTTGTGCAAATCAGCAAATACGGGAATGTTGTGCAAATCAGCAACGTAACGTTAGCGTAGCAAACTAGCGAAATTTTAAAACATTTAAATTAAGAACATTATTCAAATATATATGAACAGGACTGTGTAGAGCACAAAACAAGACGTTAGTAATTTTTAAATTAATTATTAAGCCGAAAATACTTACATTTATGGGACTCTCTGGACGCTCTGGCCGCCATTTTTGCCGGTTGCGCAGTGTATTCTGGGTACCCCTTGGTTTCAAGTAAGCTCGCGGAAATTCTTGGTTTTAAGGGGTATCTACCACTTGCCCTTAGCCCTACCCCTTGATCAAAACGAGAATTGGGATAGCCCTTACTCTCACGTGAACGTGCAAAACTAAGGGGTAGGGGTAAGGGGAAGGGGTAAGACAGAGAAATGGGATTGGCCCTTAGATTACTCTGCTGATTTTTTGGCATACAGATATGATTCACACATTTAAAACATTAAAGTGTCTAGTTTTTTGTGTCCACTCCCAATAATAACAAAATGTTGTGCTTTTCGCAAAATTAAGAAAATAAACATGATGCGCGTTCAGTTCCTTTTAGAAACGCGTCAAAAAAATAACTAACTTAAATACTTGTCAGACAAACAAAAGACAAATGCCTACATAATGCTTGGCATGTCTACTTTTAAATGACGTAAGTGTAATCGAAAACAAATATTGTCATTCGTTGTTAACCCCTAGGGGTCCAAAAACGTGGCACTGCGTTTTGACGTGTTTTCTCCTTATCATAGCAGAATTAATAATCATACACTTACGTGTTTGACATCATTTGAAACTGTGGAGGGTCTTGTTTAATTTGTGTACATTCACAATAACAACAGATCTTTGTGTTTTTGTCAAATAAAGAAAATAAACAGGGTGCGCATTCAGACACTTCTGTCTCCGCCAGCTGTCTCAAAACACGTAAAAAAAATCAATTGAAACTCCACGAATACTCGTCACACAAACATAATATACACATATCCAAATAAAGCCTGAAATGTCAACTTTTAAACAAGCTAATTATAATCAAAAACAAATATTGCCTGTTTATACAATCTGCATTGAAGTAAAGAGTACAGTGTTTCCTGGCTGACTTCATTATCTTTAATGCGGTCACGCACACAGGCGGTAGCCGCTGTTGACATGGTAATGAACAGACGAGCAGTTCAAACTAACAAACAAAGCGTAAAGTTTGATCAGATTTAAAGACTTTACCGCATGTTTGGATGATAAACTTTATACACACATGTGAGGAAGATCTTCATTTTTGTCTGGACATTGAGGAAGAGAAGCGTTTATCTTTAATGTTACCTAAGAAGAAGAACAATGGAAGACGCACTGGAGGAGGATACTTGAAGTAAGTAACAGTTAATTTATCCTCATTTATATTTGCCATCATGTAATATGTTATGGCTTGTGCAGTTCAGCCTACACAAGCGACCTCAGCAGACTGGACGCTTCGGATTGAAAAACTTTCAAATTGTTTACAAACGAGGACGCATGAACCACATAATGGCGGATAACTTTTACATGCTGTACAGTGTTAGACACAGTAATTCACTTTCGTATCATTCATGGCAACTTTCAGTAAGCCTGCACTGCAAGGTCTTTTAAGTGTGTGCTGTAATATGATTCCATATATTGTTTACATGCGACGCAATTCGATACATTGCGGTTTACATGCAACACCGTTTTTACGAGCACTGCGTTGTTTACGCGGAGACGCGTGTATTCACGCACATGGCGCCATATGCAATGTGTTTTTAAAGTTCATACGCGCTTACAGAAACACATTAAAAAAACAGAAGCTATGGAAACAGCTTTTTATATAACTAATCACTGCAGATGTTTATCTGAGATTCTGAATTCAGTTTATGTACATTATAGTTTCAGACCTGCCAACCTTGGAAATTTTTTTTGAGTAGCAATTTACTGCAGCGGCGCAGCGCGAGGACAGGCACATTTGCTGATCAGTAGTGATTGAGTTCACATGATCACTTAACTTATTACTAAGCACATAGTTCCCAGTCACCACCATATCTAGTTTTTCAACATAAAAGTAGGCTATGAAGAACTATTTTAATGAAAAGGCAATCCCAAAAATATGCTTCTTAAAACTTAAACATAATTGAATATTGCATTGGCCTATGGCATATGTCTTTGGACATTATAAATAACAAAGAATCAACAAATAGCATGCTATATCCTTGCTTTATTTTCCAGCAGGCCCGTTGACATGAAGCTCCACTGGGGCACAGGCCTCCCACTACTTTTTCTTTAACATACCCAACATGAACACTATTAATGTTTTAAGGCATAAATGCCATGTTAGCAGATTTGCATTCTACAGTACTGATGATAATGAGTCTTTTACAACAAATTAAAATAACATTACTTAGCTACTACAATAAAAAGCATATGTGCATGATCGTTTGTGTATATTATCTGCATAGTGTCTAAACCTGCTGAAAAAAACAGCATAGACCAGCACAATTCCCACGCTGGTTTGGTGCTGGCCTAGCTGGTGGTCACCAGCACACAGCACCAAAACACAACCTATGCTGGTCTTGCTGGTGCGCTGAGGACCACCAGCTAAACCAGCACCAAACCAGCATGATAATTAAGCTGGTCTATGCTGATGGTCACCAGCACCCAAACAAATGCTGGAATACTGTTTTTATTTCAGCAGTGATGCCAACTGTTTATGTAGTGTCCTAAAGTAGATCTAGTGAACTAATCAGTGATTTCATATCTGACAATACAGAACAGTACACAAACATGTTTTGATTTTCTCAGCAATAATGCAAAGCTCTATACTTGGTTTTTACTAGCTGAGCATATAGTTCGTTTTACCTCCCTCATCATCTATACTTTCTAGGGGTGTGACGAGATCTCATGCGACGAGATCTCGCAAGATTAAATATGTATCGCGAGATTAAGTGTGTCTCGCGAGATTTCTTGTGTAGGTGAAATTCTGGCCGTTTCTCAAATAAAAGACTGCATCCTTCGGAGGTCGCATTTTTAAACTGCATTTACTTCATAAAGACTGTCTTATTAGAGACTACTAACAATTACAAAGTTTACTAATAATTTAGTTAATCGCAAATTGTTGTAATATGCTCACGACTTGCGAATGTAATGCTCAGTTAATGATCTGAAATAAACCTTAATGACGTATGCAGCCTGCATATGCGACCTCCGGAGGATGCAGCTTTCTGTTTGACCCTTTTAGGGGCCAGTTACACCAAAAGCGTTTATGGCAGTTGCAGGCGCCTTTTTTAAATTATATTATATGGGCATGGAGCGTTTGCGCGCTGTTTATGCGCGCTGAGTGCCTTGCGGTTTTTGCCGGCGGCCGCAGCACGCGCCTTTGAAGGGACGCTGAGAGCGGAGAAGCGCCCGACGTCATTCGCGTCTTTCCATTGTCCACTCGAATCAGGGGAGATGCGGGCCTTAAGTTGTGGTGAGGGAAGCTTACAGTTGCTTTGAAGAACCGGACTCCACTCGCTCACTCTCTCCTGCGTGTTTGTGCACCTCTCACCCTCAAACAAGGTCAGAGCAAGCGCCATCTTTTTAAAGTTTCTGCTAATATGACAGTTAACAGCAAAAAAGCGCTCACGCTTCAATATTTGATTGACAAGACAGCTGACTCGGTGGTTGCCTAGCAATATTAAAAGCCGCTTCGCGTCGGGTCCTGATCACACTGTCGGGGCTTATTTCCCGATAACTACCGACTGCCTCTACATTATCCCTTACGTAGTGGTATCAGTGATATTTAGCCATCAGTTATGTACGTGGGAAATTTATGCTAACAGCTGTATACATCTTTCTTACAGGTCTGCATCCCTCTCATCAGTACAAAACTATGAAGTGGAAAAACATACTCACACTCTTTGGACATATGTTATATGGTAACATGAGCCACATGTTTACAGCTCTGTTGTGTATCAGTTTCTTAGTTTATACTGAGAAATTATATATACTGAGTTGAGTTTTGAATAGGGTTTGTTTCCAAATAAACAGAAAATGTCCTAGTGTCCTAATTACCATTTTGATTATAATATTAACTTCTTAATAAACCTCAAACAAACATGTATACATTTATTTGTCCTCCTCACATTCTTTACTGTAGTTTCCTCTAGGGATGTCCCGATCAGGTTTTTTTGCCCTCGAGTCCGAGTCTGAGTCATTTGATTTTGAGTATCTGCCGATACCGAGTCCCGATCCGATACTTCTATAATACATAAAAAAAGATTAAAGAAGAGCAAAAAAAACAGAACCAGGATGTTCCTTATGTCATGCCGCACGCGTTGCTGTTTCTGTGTGGAGTCAAAAGAGTCTAACTCTGTGCCAGCGCATAACTACAGATGTGTTAAAAAATAATGAGAATATATATAGTATATGTACAGTGGTTAAATTGGGATTTGTTTTGTGGGGATGCTCTGTTGGGAGGGAGGGTTCGAGGGGTAACATGTTTAATCCTGCTGACAGCAAAGCCACTGGTGTGTTTCAATGACATTTTGGACCTCTGATAGGATTTTATAAGTTTCAGTTTTAAAGCTGTGCCACATGTTGACCCAAACTTTAAAACCTGAACTATTATTATTATTATGCAAATCTATGAGTCTGACACCCTATATGCATTTGTTGCACATGTCATTATGCACAATTGATCAAACTTTGAAGGAAGTTATAAGAATCAACCTCCTTGACTTATTCTAGGCATAAGATAGACTACCAAAAATACTCAATTAACAAGAAAAACAACATATTGATTCAGCAATATATCTTATAAATTAGCCATAGAGATTCCCTAAGCTGGTCAGCAGTTAGTTATAAAATACCTATAGTTAGGTCGTAATTAATCTGTATAATCAAAATACATTATTTTATTAAACTATACAATCCAGTTATCTAGTTAACATATTGTAATGAGATGAGTGACATGGCTAGACATACTTTAATACTTTGTTTCTAGACTTCTATTAAGTTTTCTCGACGTGGGCACCATTCTTACCTCTCTCTCTATCTCTCATCTCTACAGTATCCTGCGCGAATGCGCGTTCTTGAGGTTCTGAGTGAGACGCGGAGCTCCGTCTGAGCACATGGTGACAAAAACGATCAACGCGTCGTTTAAATGAGCGGTAAATACCGTTTTGTCGTGGGTTCCTTGCACGCACGAGTGTGAAGCTTATGAATGAAAGCACGTCAATAGGCTTGTTCGACTTCATGCGGCGCCGCAACAATCGACAGCCGGGTGACGTCAAACTACCGCGAGAGCGATCCGCGAAATCATACGGAGGAGTTTGCTTTTAAATCGCTCTCGCGGAACTTTGACGTCATCCGGCTGCCGGTTCTTGTGGCGCTGCATGAAGTCGAACAAGCCTATTCTCTTCTCATCAGTTCACACGCACCAGCGCAGCGCGTACACTGGCGTGGAGCAGAGCGAGACCTTAATGGATTTTAAACCCTGCATATGTATCCGAGTCCTGATCGGGAGGTAACGTCCGATTCCGATCGAGTCTGAAACCACGTGATCGGGGCCGATTTCCGATCACGTGATCGGATCGGGACATCCCTAGTTTCCTCTCACATTTCAGCCTAAAGGCTCATTATGCAGCTCATTATGTGAGTCTTTTGTTTGCTAGCTGTCAATTAATCCTTCTCGCATACGGCCCCTCTAAACAAATAGTATCTTACAATTTCTAAATCAATCTATTGTTTTATGTGAATGAGTAGGCAGAATGATTTACACATCATTTTAAAGAAAAAACTCAGGACTACTAGATCCTGTTTAGAAAAGTCTTGTTAAAACATGTTTAGTATGGGTTTTGTGAACTTATATCAGTGACTTTAAAATGTTGCTTTTTTTAAAACCACGCATAAACATTATTCTCTCAAAAATACAAACATGTACATACATGTTAAAGGTGTCACGATTTCGATTTTAAATCAAAATCGATCGAAATTAAGTCACAACCTCGAATTTCGAATTAAAAAAATGGGATCGTCGATGCCCCCATGTCACGTCTGGTCGGCTTCCCAAGCTGGGGAAAACTCTCTGAGGTGCCTTTAAAAACACTGGTTCAGTGTCTGGAATGCGATTTATATTTTAAACACCAAGGATGTATTGCTACAAATGCATATCATAATCAGGATTACTACCTAGTGATCTGACTTCGGACAGATCGCAGCTCTCTGCACGTGCACGAGAGTTATAGAGGCGCCAAGATGCAACAGGTTATATTTTAAACAAAAAGGATAGTTTGCTTCAGCTTGCATAAAACTAAACAAATACATAAGGATTACTACTTTAGTTTATGTTTAGACTTCGGACAGATGCGATAGCGTGTGCACGTGAGACAGAGAGAAGTGCAGCTGCTTATAACGTGCTGGATTTATTTCAGATGCTAGGAGTCCAAGACGCGCGCATTAAGTCCATGTGGGTGCAAGAAGGAATCCACTCTTCACAAGCTTTCTCGAGCAGTGAAGCCCACAAACCCCCATGCGAGGAAAAGCACGGAATGTGCATGTTAATGTGAAACTATAATAATAATAATAAATAATAATGGCCTATCATTTTTTGTCTTAAGAAAAATGTAAAAACCGAGAATCGAATCAATTTGTGACCTTAGAATCGAAAATGTAGTCAAATCGAGGATTTGGAGAATCGTGACACCCCTAGTAAACACGCATGTGATTTAATGTGTTTGAACAGCCACAAGCCATCTTTCCGCCCATTTATGTAATCTGATGTACTGAGATCAATGTTTTACATCTTTTCTGACCTCTAGAATGAACACATGGTGTACAGCACTATTTTTAGCCTTTCATTGATAAAACTAAAGTGGCTGATCTGCGTGTCTTTCGTTTTATTTTACAAGCGTTCACCAATATAAGAGAAAGCTCTTACATATACACATACAAAACATTGTGTAACATGCTTACTTAAAACACAAGCATTGGACTCTGACATATTAGTTTGCTTCCATTTAAACCCATCATTACTCCCGCTCATGTTTAAATGACAGAAGAGGGACTCGTCCACAGACCATTCCCTCAGTAATCTGGAGAGAAGCGGTCGAAAATGGACAAAGAGAGACAGACTTAAATACTGTAAGAGCTGAATGGTGGTGCCAAACCCTGACAAAAGGTATTTCCTGAAGCCAGCAACAAATGGCTGAATCCACAGGAAACCGCTTCCTAATTCCTTGTTGAATTATCATCTGAAACCCTCCACAAAGAATTCACATCTACCCCGAAACCTTCCTCAAAGAATTCACATCTACCCCCCAAGACAGTTACCCCATGGTGTGGGACAGAGTCACACCCGACCACACTTTCTTGTCCCCCTCTCCTCATGTTTTATAAAAGCAATACATTCTACATGTACAAAGAATGTGAAACTGGTTTTGTTTGGTGTTATATGAAGTGCTTTAATGCAAGTGGTACATTTGGGTTTATTAATATGACAACAGGATTCAATGTTAATCTGTGACAATAAATAAGTAAACTTTACCTAATGTTGGGAGACAACTCCTAACTTAGACATGTTGACCAATCACCCACTGTATGTATATTAGGCTACACCCCTGATTTTACAACAACCAATCAGTACCAAACTCCTATCTGCTTTGTTCTCTGGTTATTTAAGGAGATATGTAGAAGACTCAGACGGGACTTTCTATATCTAGAAATGCACCCCCATGATGCTGTATCTTTGATACAGCATCATGTTTCTTTTTATTTTATTTTGAGGAATCTGTAACCAGATCTTCATCTCCTTACCAGGTATGCAATGGTTTTTCGTTTGTTTCATATTTGAATTGGAATGTAAATTGGCTTCTGAATTATGTGCTACCTACCTGGTTAATAAATTGTTACATTTGCATTCATTCTAATTTGCTCTGTATCATTGACTCTTCTAAGTTACAATAAGTATTATCCTTTGTCACCATAAATCTATAACCGGGGTGTAAATTCATGCTAATTGTCTATACCGTTGAACTAGAAGTTCAGCCATTACTTTACTATATGTGGACTATCAGATGATAAGTCAGGACCTCTGATCAGTATCTCTACTATAATCATAGTTTTGAGTTCTGTATTAAGTTGGATATAGTTGGCTGGGTTGCATAATATTTTCTAATGATAATTAAGGGCACGCCAGCATGGGGCAGTTGCTTCAACCATTTCCTCTGGTTACACGGATAGACTAATTATTTAACCCTAACTAAGTTGAGGGTAATTGTAATGATTATTCGAGGGCTATATAAGTCAGGACCTCTGGTGTGGTTAAGTTTAATTATTTAACCATAACTAAGTTGAGGGTAATTGTAATGATTATTCGGGGGCTATATAAGTCAGGACCTCTGGTGTGGTTGAGTTTTATGTTTCAGAATCCGCACAACGGCCGGTGTGGGCTGATATGATATTGGTAATCGAATGAATGAGTTCAATGTTAACATGAGTAAATAGAATAATCAAATGTTTATCCAAATTCTATATTTATATCAATTTGATTCATATTACAATACGTTTTATATCTTTGGAGTCAGGTGTAAAGTTGCGTAACGTTAATTTGTCTTTATAAGCGCCGGAAAAGACTGAACGCGCTATAACCCTTCGTTTGGATTCCGTCGTTGGGCCAAATGGATGGATGGGGCCATATTTGTTCCCCTTACAAAGTGGTGATTCCCGAGACGTGATATTCAACCAGTGAGAAATCTCATCAACAACGTACAAAATACGACTGATGCGATCCCTGGAGAATAAGAGTCTTTTCATGGAGCTAAAGGTTTGAACTTCTTCTATTTCTTCAGCTGATGTGGTAAGTCAATCTTTTCTTTGCCTTTTAAAAATGTTGAAGGGAATGTTTTAAACATCCCACATTTATGAAATAGGTTTTAATATACCTAATGTTAGACCGGAGAACAAATCCGGTGGGGCTTAAAAGTTAAATGAAACCACATTATTAGGAAAATGCTGTGTAATGCTAATGAAGAATGAATTGCTATGCTCTATTAAGATCTTTTATTTACGTGCCTACGGAAAACAAAAGATCGTCTTATATTGAAGTTAAATCATCCAAAATTTGTTCTGATTCTCAAACAAGGAAAACATCTAGAATCTAAATTTAAATCACCAAATTCTACCCAATTGTTTATGCTGTGACAGCAAATGTACAACCTGGAAAGAGTGCCGAAATAACTTTTAACAATTGGAAAATGATGTTGGATGATTTAAACTACAATGCCATGAATGTGTTTGCATGTGAAAGAAGGACTTGGACAAATTAAGGTAATATTGTAAAGTTGGAGAATGAAAGGAAATGTATGAATGATTGAAGGCAGCGTTGTTGGATTTAAAAATCCACAACGCATAGAGAAATGTAACTGAATGGTGGACATTAAGCAAGTAGGGAGATTAGTTGAAAAAAGTAAAGGTTGCTTGTTGCGAGTGAGCCTTCTAAAAGATCACTCAAGATTTGTGTGTAGTATATTGTGTATGGAATGGAATTAGTAAGTCATATTACAATTATAACTCCTAAATCATGCAGTATTTCTCCATTGACGATATACAGCTAAGCAAAACTTAAAATTGTTGCAGGAAAATACAATGTTGTTAAAGGCCAATAAAACACAAATGGTCTTATCTCTTACTGTGAGAAACCCAACTGAGATCAAAAGGGGCTTACCCCCCTCTTAGATAACGGGCTATCCATTGTTCTCAAGAAAGAACATTGTTTTAAAGAGAGACACTTGTATTTAAGAGGAATACATTAGCAGGAACATTTGTGCCTCACACCAGCCTGTCCAGGGCTTTGAAACCTTTTCACATTCAAATACATTGATACAGGAACATCTTGTAATCTAAAACACCAATGTGGTAATCCTTAAGAGATCAGTAATGAATGTATTCTTAATTAATACTATTTTAATATAATATAATCTACATTGTGATCAAGTTGCAATATACATTATATTATAATGGCCAAACAGGCCTCAGATGGTAAAATGTGGTGCATAACATGTACTATATGGAATAACTTGCACAGGCCAAACTCACAGAATTGGTCCACTACCCAGTGTGTCAAGGAGAGGAGTATGTTGTCACGTGTTGCCATGTTTTAACACTGAAAAATTACATGACACTCGTGATAGTGGACCAAATCTCCTTCATTGGAAATCTCTAACCCATTTTTTTAATCCAATACAGAGGTCTATTTTAATCATTTGGTAACTAAACCTATGATAGATGCTGAACACAACAAGCAAAAGAGTCTTTTTGGGTCAGAGATCTGAAGCAGGTGTGATAAGCTGATGAACTGCCCACAGGTCTGACTGAACTGAGCAACTTAAAATTAACTTATGGAAAAGTTCTCCAGCAGAAATGGAGTTTGAATGCTCACAGCAGACAGCAAGGGTTAAATGCTATCACAGCTTAAAGTAATACACTGTCAGACTACAGTGCAATAACAGTAAAAAAAAAAAAAAAAAAGCTCTGACCAAAAGATGAAAAAACTAATTTAAAATCTGAAAATAAATTTGCAAAGTAATATGACAATGATACATCTATTCCCTAATGACTGATCACCAAAAGGAAAAATTGTACCACATGTCTCAATGCAAATTGCAAAAGGGTTAAAAAACTAAAATTGCTTCTCTGCTTGTCCCTTTATCAGGTTGAAAGCTGTAAATCCTGGCCAGAGATGTCTGGCCACATCAGACAAGACAGCAAACCCTGCAGAAAAGCAATCTAGAAAACGGAGGATGGGTGTGAAGACATTCAAAGGCCATTTTACACCTCACAACACTATACCATCATGAATAGACATGGCCTCAAAATTTGCAACACTAATTGTTAGAGATAAAATCCACCCATCTTCCAGACAAAAACTGACTGTACAGCACACACATTGACTAAAACAATCTCGTAACACATCTGGTATAGACGTAAAGACTATCCAGACATAAACACTACACACCACACAACATATTCCAAACTTAACACTACATTTAAAATCAACATTCTCCTGTTACACAAACAGGGACATCTAATCCAACACAAATTCTAAGTGATATCATTCACACCCATAATAGCAAAACTACAACATTCATAAGAAACTTACTTGGCAAAGTCACACTTTGATGATTATGTTTCTAATTGCAATAACAAACTTACTGTCTAAATCTCAAATCAATAATCTGACTGTTGTTGTCATAAGTGAGGACCAGTTGGCGCCCTGATCCTCAATTTATCACTAAACAACAGCACAAACAATTTTCAAGAATCAATCAAACCATTTACATCTCAACTCCTAATATCAAATGTGACTTAGCCAACATATCACATACACACCTATATAAGTATTCACATATCTCTACACTCGTACACCTACTTATACATGCAAACACATTGAAATCTGAGATTCTAAATCTTCAAGTCTATGGACTACACATACTCATAAACATGCCTATACACACAAGCACATACATATACACATACACATAGGCACATACCTGCACACATAGAAATCTAACATGAGATTCTGAATCTTCAATTGTGCTCATGGACTCAACATGTCCTGAACATATTCTTAAGTTAATCTTAGGCCTACAAGGTGCTTATATTAAGAGAATTCAGAATTCCCTCGAAACATTCATGATAGATGTGTGTATGGAACGATTACACAATTATGTGCCTATTATTATTGTTATTATTATTATTATTATTATTATATATGGGCTACCATGCACATACCTAAATCTATTGTAGCAATATTTTACTATCACGTTTATTGATACACCCTATGAGATGCATTACCAAATTTTACTTTAACATGTTCTGTTATTTTTTTTTACATGCATACATGAATGTTATTTAACACTTTCTGGTTTTTATTTTCTTTTATTTTCACATGACCAAATACATGCATACCTGAATGTTAATACCTGAAGGTTATTTTTACATTTTCTGGGTTTTATTTTTATACAATCTATAATATGCATACCTGAAGATCATTTTAACAATTTCTGGGTTTTGTTTCCATATAATCTATAATATGCATACTTGAAGGTTATTTTAACACTTTCTTGGTTTTATTTTCATACAATCTGTAACATGCATACCTCAAGGTTATTTTAACATTTCATTTTCTGGGTTTTATTTTTATAATATGCATACCTCAATGTGATGTTTTTATTGCTTTAACCTGATCTTTTGCATCCTCTCCTTCAATATCCAGAGACCAAGTACCTTTGAATTCAGCTAAACTCCAAGTACAACAGTGGGAAAGAATGATGGTAATGTTATAGATCAGAGGTATTCGACCCTATCGTACCACTTGCCCATTTTCACATCAAGTTATCATGTGTAATGTTTTATTTTATTTTATTTTATTTATGGTTTGCCCTAACTATCATGTTATAGTGTTACCAAGCCTATTGATATTGGTCAGTGTTCAATCAATGAATGGTCCTTAAGGTGTGCAGGTGTTTCACACAGTGATGTATTGTCAATGTCAATACCCCCACCCGATGATGTCTGAATTCACCGTTCAGAGGTGACAACTTTCTTCAAAGAGACAGAACGTCTAAGAACAGGTGGTTTCCGTGAAAGAATGGGACATTCATCGAACGAAGCACACAGGCCTTGGTTGACACACTGAACTTGAACACTACGAACACTACAGGGATTGGACACCACCGAGATGTATGTTGATCTCATCGGGACTGTTATGTCTCTCCGACTTGATCAAAATGGGCGGAGCTGTAAGAGCTGAATGGTGGTGCCAAACCCTGACAAAAGGTATTTCCTGAAGCCAGCAACAAATGGCTGAATCCACAGGAAACCGCTTCCTAATTCCTTGTTGAATTATCATCTGAAACCCTCCACAAAGAATTCACATCTACCCCGAAACCTTCCTCAAAGAATTCACATCTACCCCCCCCAAGACAGTTACCCCATGGTGTGGGACAGAGTCACACCCGACCACACTTTCTTGTCCCCCTCTCCTCATGTTTTATAAAAGCAATACATTCTACATGTACAAAGAATGTGAAACTGGTTTTGTTTGGTGTTATATGAAGTGCTTTAATGCAAGTGGTACATTTGGGTTTATTAATATGACAACAGGATTCAATGTTAATCTGTGACAATAAATAAGTAAACTTTACCTAATGTTGGGAGACAACTCCTAACTTAGACATGTTGACCAATCACCCACTGTATGTATATTAGGCTACACCCCTGATTTTACAACAACCAATCAGTACCAAACTCCTATATGCTTTGTTCTCTGGTTATTTAGGGAGATATGTAGAAGACTCAGACGGGACTTTCTATATCTAGAAATGCACCCCCATGATGCTGTATCTTTGATACAGCATCATGTTTCTTTTTATTTTATTTTGAGGAATCTGTAACCAGATCTTCATCTCCTTACCAGGTATGCAATGGTTTTTCGTTTGTTTCATATTTGAATTGGAATGTAAATTGGCTTCTGAATTATGTGCTACCTACCTGGTTAATAAATTGTTACATTTGCATTCATTCTAATTTGCTCTGTATCATTGACTCTTCTAAGTTACAATAAGTATTATCCTTTGTCACCATAAATCTATAACCGGGGTGTAAATTCATGCTAATTGTCTATACCGTTGAACTAGAGGTTCAGCCATTACTTTACTATATGTGGACTATCAGATGATAAGTCAGGACCTCTGATCAGTATCTCTACTATAATCATAGTTTTGAGTTCTGTATTAAGTTGGATATAGTTGGCTGGGTTGCATAATATTTTCTAATGATAATTAAGGGCACGCCAGCATGGGGCAGTTGCTTCAACCATTTCCTCTGGTTACACGGATAGACTAATTATTTAACCCTAACTAAGTTAAGGGGATAATTGTAATGATTATTCGAGGGCTATATAAGTCAGGACCTCTGGTGTGGTTAAGTTTAATTATTTAACCATAACTAAGTTGAGGGTAATTGTAATGATTATTCGGGGGCTATATAAGTCAGGACCTCTGGTGTGGTTGAGTTTTATGTTTCAGAATCCGCACAACGGCCGGTGTGGGCTGATATGATATTGGTAATCGAATGAATGAGTTCAATGTTAACATGAGTAAATAGAATAATCAAATGTTTATCCAAATTCTATATTTATATCAATTTGATTCATATTACAATACGTTTTATATCTTTGGAGTCAGGTGTAAAGTTGCGTAACGTTAATTTGTCTTTATAAGCGCCGGAAAAGACCGAACGCGCTATAACCCTTCGTTTGGATTCCGTCGTTGGGCCAAACGGATGGATGGGGTCATATTTGTTCCCCTTACAATACCAAGTGTAAACGTGATGTGTCTCTCTCGTCCACTTTTGATCCAATCGACAAAAACACATCTTAATACAGGGCTCCAGACTGCCACCAAATGGTGGCATTTTGCCACCAAAATTTGAGAGTGTGCCACTGAATTTTACATCCAGTCACACATGTGCGACCAGTAAATCTGACCTTTTTTTGTGATGTGACCCTGAATTTAAAACAGCACATTGTACTTTCTGTAT
Organism: Misgurnus anguillicaudatus; assembly: GCF_027580225.2. Lineage (NCBI taxonomy): Eukaryota > Metazoa > Chordata > Actinopteri > Cypriniformes > Cobitidae > Misgurnus > Misgurnus anguillicaudatus. The sequence goes on from NC_073341.2 coordinate 17,103,935, forward strand.
CTATCATCAAAGTATTTATTAGTAATACAGTGTATTACTTATAGTCTGGTAGGAAGGGGGGGTTCACCTGCACCCGAAAGGTATATTTTTTTAACCTAGTTTTTTGTAATCCTTAAGGTGTCTAGAAAAGGAAAACAAGAAAAACAACATATTGATTCAGCAATATATCTTATAAATTAGCCATAGAGATTCCCTAAGCTGGTCAGCAGTTAGTTATAAAATACCTATAGTTAGGTCGTAATTAATCTGTATAATCAAAATACATTATTTTATTAAACTATACAATCCAGTTATCTAGTTAACATATTGTAATGAGATGAGTGACATGGCTAGACATACTTTAATACTTTGTTTCTAGACTTCTATTAAGTTTTCTCGGCGTGGGCACCATTCTTACCTCTCTCTCTATCTCTCATCTCTACAGTATCCTGCGCGAATGCGCGTTCTTGAGGTTCTGAGTGAGACGCGGAGCTGCGTCTGAGCACATGGTGACAAAAACGATCAACGCGTCGTTTAAATGAGCGGTAAAAATCCGGTTTTGTCGTGGGTTCCTTGAACGCACGAGTGTGAAGCTTATGAATGAAAGCACGTCAATAGGCTTGTTCGACTTCATGCGGCGCCGCAACAATCGACAGCCGGGTGACGTCAAACTACCACGAGAGTGATCCGCGAAATCAAACGGAGAAGTTTGCTTTTAAATCGCTCTCGCGGGACTTTGGCGTCGTCCGGCTGCCGGTTCTTGTGGCGCTGCATGGAGTCGAACAAGCCTATTCTCTTCTCATCAGTTCACACGCACCAGCGCAGCGCGTACACTGGCGCGGAGCAGAGCGAGACCTTAATGGATTTTAAACCCTGCATATGCATATGTATCCGAGTCCTGATCGGGAGGTAACGTCCGATTCCGATCGAGTCTGAAACCACGTGATCGGGGCCGATTTCCGATCACGTGATCGGATCGGGACATCCCTAGTTTCCTCTCACATTTCAGCCTAAAGGCTCATTATGCAGCTCATTATGTGAGTCTTTTGTTTGCTAGCTGTCAATTAATCCTTCTCGCATACGGCCCCTCTAAACAAATAGTATCTTACAATTTCTAAATCAATCTATTGTTTTATGTGAATGAGTAGGCAGAATGATTTACACATCATTTTAAAGAAAAAACTCAGGACTACTAGATCCTGTTTAGAAAAGTCTTGTTAAAACATGTTTAGTATGGGTTTTGTGAACTTATATCAGTGACTTTAAAATGTTGCTTTTTTTAAAACCACGCATAAACATTATTCTCTCAAAAATACAAACATGTACATACATGTTAAAGGTGTCACGATTTCGATTTTAAATCAAAATCGATCGAAATTAAGTCACAACCTCGAATTTCGAATTAAAAAAATGGGATCGTCGATGCCCCCATGTCACGTCTGGTCGGCTTCCCAAGCTGGGGAAAACTCTCTGAGGTGCCTTTAAAAACACTGGTTCAGTGTCTGGAATGCGATTTATATTTTAAACACCAAGGATGTATTGCTACAAATGCATATCATAATCAGGATTACTACCTAGTGATCTGACTTCGGACAGATCGCAGCTCTCTGCACGTGCACGAGAGTTATAGAGGCGCCAAGATGCAACAGGTTATATTTTAAACAAAAAGGATAGTTTGCTTCAGCTTGCATAAAACTAAACAAATACATAAGGATTACTACTTTAGTTTATGTTTAGACTTCGGACAGATGCGATAGCGTGTGCACGTGAGACAGAGAGAAGTGCAGCTGCTTATAACGTGCTGGATTTATTTCAGATGCTAGGAGTCCAAGACGCGCGCATTAAGTCCATGTGGGTGCAAGAAGGAATCCACTCTTCACAAGCTTTCTCGAGCAGTGAAGCCCGCAAGCCCCCATGCGAGGAAAAGCACGCAATGTGCATGCTAATGTGAAACTATAATAATAATAATAAATAATAATGGCCTATCATTTTTTGTCTTTTAAAAAAATGTAAAAATTGAGAATCGAATCAATTTGTGACCTTAGAATCGAAAATGTAGTCAAATCGAGGATTTGGAGAATCGTGACACCCCTAGTAAACACGCATGTGATTTAATGTGTTTGAACAGCCACAAGCCATCTTTCCGCCCATTTATGTAATCTGATGTACTGAGATCAATGTTTTACATCTTTTCTGACCTCTAGAATGAACACATGGTGTACAGCACTATTTTTAGCCTTTCATTGATAAAACTAAAGTGGCTGATCTGCGTGTCTTTCGTTTTATTTTACAAGCGTTCACCAATATAAGAGAAAGCTCTTACATATACACATACAAAACATTGTGTAACATGCTTACTTAAAACACAAGCATTGGACTCTGACATATTAGTTTGCTTCCATTTAAACCCATCATTACTCCCGCTCATGTTTAAATGACAGAAGAGGGACTCGTCCACAGACCATTCCCTCAGTAATCTGGAGAGAAGCGGTCGAAAATGGACAAAGAGAGACAGACTTAAATACTGTAAGAGCTGAATGGTGGTGCCAAACCCTGACAAAAGGTATTTCCTGAAGCCAGCAACAAATGGCTGAATCCACAGGAAACCACTTCCTAATTCCTTGTTGAACTATCATCTGAAACCCTCCACAAAGAATTCACATCTACCCCGAAACCTTCCTCAAAGAATTCACATCTACCCCCCCAAGACAGTTACCCCATGATGTGGGACAGAGTCACACCCGACCACACTTTCTTGTCCCCCTCTCCTCATGTTTTATAAAAGCAATACATTCTACATGTACAAAGAATGTGAAACTGGTTTTGTTTGGTGTTATATGAAGTGCTTTAATGCAAGTGGTACATTTGGGTTTATTAATATGACAACAGGATTCAATGTTAATCTGTGACAATAAATAAGTAAACTTTACCTAATGTTGGGAGACAACTCCTAACTTAGACATGTTGACCAATCACCCACTGTATGTATATTAGGCTACACCCCTGATTTTACAACAACCAATCAGTACCAAACTCCTATATGCTTTGTTCTCTGGTTATTTAGGGAGATATGTAGAAGACTCAGACGGGACTTTCTATATCTAGAAATGCACCCCCATGATGCTGTATCTTTGATACAGCATCATGTTTCTTTTTATTTTATTTTGAGGAATCTGTAACCAGATCTTCATCTCCTTACCAGGTATGCAATGGTTTTTCGTTTGTTTCATATTTGAATTGGAATGTAAATTGGCTTCTGAATTATGTGCTACCTACCTGGTTAATAAATTGTTACATTTGCATTCATTCTAATTTGCTCTGTATCATTGACTCTTCTAAGTTACAATAAGTATTATCCTTTGTCACCATAAATCTATAACCGGGGTGTAAATTCATGCTAATTGTCTATACCGTTGAACTAGAGGTTCAGCCATTACTTTACTATATGTGGACTATCAGATGATAAGTCAGGACCTCTGATCAGTATCTCTACTATAATCATAGTTTTGAGTTCTGTATTAAGTTGGATATAGTTGGCTGGGTTGCATAATATTTTCTAATGATAATTAAGGGCACGCCAGCATGGGGCAGTTGCTTCAACCATTTCCTCTGGTTACACGGATAGACTAATTATTTAACCCTAACTAAGTTAAGGGGATAATTGTAATGATTATTCGAGGGCTATATAAGTCAGGACCTCTGGTGTGGTTAAGTTTAATTATTTAACCATAACTAAGTTGAGGGTAATTGTAATGATTATTCGGGGGCTATATAAGTCAGGACCTCTGGTGTGGTTGAGTTTTATGTTTCAGAATCCGCACAACGGCCGGTGTGGGCTGATATGATATTGGTAATCGAATGAATGAGTTCAATGTTAACATGAGTAAATAGAATAATCAAATGTTTATCCAAATTCTATATTTATATCAATTTGATTCATATTACAATACGTTTTATATCTTTGGAGTCAGGTGTAAAGTTGCGTAACGTTAATTTGTCTTTATAAGCGCCGGAAAAGACCGAACGCGCTATAACCCTTCGTTTGGATTCCGTCGTTGGGCCAAACGGATGGATGGGGTCATATTTGTTCCCCTTACAATACCAAGTGTAAACGTGATGTGTCTCTCTCGTCCACTTTTGATCCAATCGACAAAAACACATCTTAATACAGGGCTCCAGACTGCCACCAAATGGTGGCATTTTGCCACCAAAATTTGAGAGTGTGCCACTGAATTTTACATCCAGTCACACATGTGCGACCAGTAAATCTGACCTTTTTTTGTGATGTGACCCTGAATTTAAAACAGCACATTGTACTTTCTGTATCTATCATCAAAGTATTTATTAGTAATACAGTGTATTACTTATAGTCTGGTAGGAAGGGGGGGTTCACCTGCACCCGAAAGGTATATTTTTTTAACCTAGTTTTTTGTAATCCTTAAGGTGTCTAGAAAAGGAATTTTGATGTTCCCCATGCAAATTATTGTCCCATGTGTGATTTTTTTGTATCATCTTTTGTGACCGTGCTTGATATTCGGCTGTGAAAAATGTAAACTTTAAATCTACATAGAATCCGAACAATACATCCTACAGACACAATCCACCCCATTTTCTCTTAATCTTTGCATAAGGAATTGATAGATATGAGGATTTTCATGATTAGATGATGTATGGTGCATTAAAACTCAAATAAACACAAATAATTAAAAAAAATCTGTGACCTTGGATCAGTGGAACTTCTCCCCTATGGACCCTATTGATATATGTTTTCTAACTTTTGTATTTTTACAGTCTTTAGGATGTCTAAGAAGCAAATGTTGATGATCCCTACTTAAAATATTGTCACATGTTGGTCCAACTGAACATCTTCCATAATAAGGAGTTACTATTCAAACCGTTATTTTGGTATTATATTTATAGAAACAAAAGAGAAAACCACTCATATAGTCAAATATGTGTATATATAGGGTATAACAAATCCCCATTAGAATAAACTGAAATAGAAAAAAGTGATTTTAATCAAAGGTCAAAAGGTCAAGGGCAATGAAGTCTATTCATCATACAGCAGGGCTGTTTCTCAATATGCGTTCTTCAGCAATCTTGCCTTCTCGTGTCCTTGCTCTACGTCATCATTAACAGTCGAAGTTCATTCCAATTCTCAAGAACGCAAGTACAGAGGACGCATGAAAATACCCGGATGTGTTCTTGATATCGAGGATGCATCGAGTGCAGACTGGCGCGCTGAAATCACTTTACGCCCCAGAAGTCATTGAGGCAAAACAATGGCGGAGGTCAGGTGACCAACAGGAAGATGGCACACATCTCAATTCTCATAAGTGCGTTCTGTGTTCTCGCGACCTTCTGAGTTCGTTCTTCCGAGGTCGCCTGGCAAGTTCAATCTCCACAAGGACGCAAGTCCGTTCTTTGCGTTCTTGGAATTGAGAAACAGCCCAGGTCTTCATAATCGATCTCTTGCTCCTCGTCGTCTTCATCATCTCCATCCATCTCCTCGACTGTTTCCTCCAGCAAGCCAGTGAGTGAAGTGGGGAGGATAGGTCCACAAGACCACACTGGTTCCAGAGTACCCTCTTCAGTCTTTTCCCAGCCTCGGCCAGGATCATGGGGCTTGGGACACCAGAATATCGGTGTGGCTGCTCTCTTGTAGATGGCCAGACGGTGGTTGACACAGTTGATGTGCGGGACCAGGTTGTCTCTGCAGGGCGGGAGCCCAGACAGATCCACCTTGGATCTGGTGGTAAGCGTCTCATCCTCTCCAATCATTCTTTTCAGCATGATTTTGAATGTGAAATGAACTGCTTTGCCAAGCTGAAAGTTGGTTAGGAGAACTGTTTGAAGAGTTTTGCAAAAGTGACCTATGTATTGAGAAATGTGTCCTAGCATCTGTAAAAAACTGTTATTGCCATTACATGCTACAGAATATCTGCCTTGAAAAAACTCACTTGAAGGCTGCATGGTACTTAGATTACTCTGCAGCTTTTTCAGAGACCCAACCTTCCCTTTGCCTCTAAAGGTACTTGTAAAGCTTTCACTGTGAAGATGTAGAGGCCGAGTATTGTGCAGTAGTCTGCCCCCTTACATTCTGCCAGTTCGCTGACATTTAGGATCTGCCATTGCTTTTCGATCCCAATGTCGACGTAGATGGTCAGCGGGACGGATTGGGCGTGGTGTAGGAGGATGAAGAAAATGTCTGTGTCTGCAGTCCTCACCACAGCCACCTTGTGCCCCAGTTGAGCGGCATACAGCAAGTACAGAACAACCCGGTTGTCAGTCTCTTCCTGGGTTGAATCCAACTGAGGTATCTCACATAGTCCTTCTCACATGGCCATCAGTGTGGTCCTTCAGATGAGACGTTAAACCAAGGTCCTGACTCTCTCTGGTCATTAAAAATCCCAGGATGTCTTTCGAAAAAGAGTAGGAGTGTGCCCCTGCATCCTGGCCAAACTTGCCCGTTGGCCTACTAATCATCCCCCCATACTAATTGGCTATATCACTCTGTCTCCTCTCCAATAATAAGCTGGTGTGTGATGGGTGTTCTGGCGCAATATGGCTGCCATCGCATCATCCAGGTGGATGCTGCACATTGGTGGTGGTTGAGGAGAATCCCCCTTTCATATGTAAATTGCTTTGAGTGCTGCCGGAAAGCGCTATATAAATGAAACTAATTATTATTATTCCTATTATTTGACACCATCATCTCTCTTGGATTTCTTTGTAGCAGGATTAAACTCTTCAGACTCACTATCATTTTCTTCCTTGTGTTTCTTTGACTTGGGCATGATTAGCAATGATCACCAACTAGCCAATTAGCTATTATAGTATAACAGTATTGACTTTATTTTTCCTTAATGTCTTTAAGGCAGCTTCAAACTTGGTAAAGAAGTATGTTTTTCAGACTCACCATCGATATCACTCTTCTCTTTTTTGAGGATGATTAGCATGCATCAATTGCAAAAAAAGAGAAGCTGGGAAGATGGGGCCAGCACTGATACAGGGTGGCACTGGATTACTCCAAACAGCTTTTTTTGTATTTTGTGCTTGCTAAGTCTGGACTTTCTGAAGGCCTTCAGAGTTATTAACTTTCGACCACACTTATTGCTCTAAGTTTCAAATTGATTCCAATCTAAATAAAAAACTTGGCACAATATTTTAATGTGGAATATGTTTATCAGACACCTGAAGCATTACAAATATATACCAGTTTGAAAAAGACATTATGTAAATGTTCTTTTTTGCTTTTTTTGGAAATCCAGGGAGGCAACCAATATAGCCAGAAAAGACATACACGTGACAGTGTTTCAGGTGTGGATCATCGGCTTTGTTTATTGGACATCTTACAGACTGTAAAAATACAAAAGTTAGGAGACATATATCAATAGGGTCCATAGGGGAGGAGTTCCAGTGATCCAATGTCACAATTTTATTTAAATTTTTTTGTGTTTATTTGAGTTTTTATGCATTATACATCGTCTAATCATGACAATCCTCATATCTATCAATTCCTCGTGCAAAGACGAAGAGGAAATGGGGTGGATTGTGTCTGTAGAATGTATTGTACAGATTCTATGTTGATTTAAAGTTTTCCTTTTTCACAGCCGAAAATCAAGCACGGCCCCAAAAGATGATACAAAAAATCACACATGGGACAATAGTTTGCATGGGGAACATCAAAATTCCTTTTCTAGACACCTTAAGGATTACAAAAAACTAGGTTAAAAAAATATACCTTTCGGGTGCAGGTGAACCCCCCCTTCCTACCCTACTATTAGTATAAATGTGAATATTTGGTTAGCATGTTGATTTACGGTATGTGCCCCTAAATTTTCTGGTTGCGCCCTTAAAATTTTCAGTTGGGGGCCACTGTACTCCTAGTAAAAAAAGTTAGTCTGGAGCCCTGTAATACCACGTGTAACAGCCCCTAGGATATTTTTTCTCGAGTCAATGAAAAAGGAGTGTCAAAGCTACGTTTATGGTTGCTTTTTGTATGCAATTTAAAGTGGACATTTCATGAAAATCTGATTTTTTCCATGTTTAACATAAATCTGTGTGCTATGACGGATCACAGGAAAAGGACATTGCAAATTGTTCATTATTTTTCATTGCTTATGCTTTGTACTGGAAGCCATGTTAACCTTGTCATAACACGGCAACAGTAAGAGTTAAAACGCACTCCAAATGGGAGGGGGGGGGGGCTTGGAAGTAACATTCAGTTAGTTGTCATATAGAATTTCACCGCTAGATGGGAGTAGATCCTACACAGTGGAGCTTTAATGTTCATGTCTTGAAAAAAACATAACGGAGAAAATACATGGGACATACGCTCATGTTTTATACAAACTGGAGATATATATTTAGTTGTTCTCATAAAATATTCTAATGTAGAAATTAGCAATTAGCCAACACACTAATATCCAAAACTAATAATATTTACACAATGCGCTATACTCATCTCAAATTAGGTCATGTGTCCCTTCTTATTTTAAGATGCCATGATTTCTGATGATCTTTGTCCTGTGGAAATTTGTCAAATGATGCATTTTCTGTGTTTTGATGGCTAAATGACCTGCATCCCGGTACAAAACAATAGGTTTAAAGCGCACGCTCTGGACGTTTATCCCTCACAGCCTTGTTCTGGAATCAACATGGCGGCAGCATGAATAAGGCGTACAAGTGTCAATAATGTTAAGAGATAATGTTAAGAGTTTGAGGTGGCAACTGGTTATGTCCGATTTTGTGACACTTCTTAGTAGTGTTGTCAAAAATATCGATATTTCGATACAAATCGATAGTGAAAATTTAAAACGATTCCAATACTCTTGTCCCGCGGAATCGATACTTCGAGACGAGCTGCGCGTTGTTGTTTTTAACTCTGCAAACACCAGCTGTGCGTTCTCGCTCTCTTTTTCTTTTAAACGGGGCACACACACACAGTGCACGTGAATGAAGTGCCTCGCCTCCTCTCCTCATCTCGTTCGCTCTGGTTTAACAGTACAAGAAAGCCAAGCAGTACTGCAGTGTGGAGTTTTTTTCAGATGCAAGTCAAATAAACATGGGAAGCCGAAGGACACAAGTGAAGTAAACCAAATTTGCGTTGCTACAGAGCCGCGTGCTAACGCCGCTAGCAAAGCACTGAAGGACCGGCACGCCGACGAGCGATTGATAATCATCACCAAGTATTAATTCTAGACCAAATTGTTGTTGATATGCGTGTTGTCACTTATTTTGCTTGTAATTAATTACAGTTAACTGTAGTTAATACAATCGCCTCACAGTTATCAGACTTAGGAAATTCAGACAGGATTTTAGCTGACAAGAAAATACTTTTACTGTGGTAAAAAGTAAATGAACCCAGATACTGTTGTGCTTTAAGTTCACAAAAACATGTCATTAACCGTCATGTCGTTCAGTGAGGTTTATTTTCACATTTGCACTATAATCTGTTTACCATATAAATGATAATGTATTAGCTCATTAACAAACAAAAAGCAATACATTTGTTTAAGTACTTGTTTATCTTTTTTTACTATGCTAATGCTTACTAGAGAAAAACTGAGATAATGCTGCTAAAACTATTCTTTTTTTATATTGAATGCCATTGCTCTTATTTTTTATATTTTGATATATTTCATATTTTGCTTAAATGTTTAATAAATCTACTGTTCATATGTTCATTTATTAGTGAGTTATATGATTAGAATGTTTTCCCGTTTTTAAAAAAGCACAGCAATGACATTTGAAAGTTATTCTCCCTTTTCAGGAAAAGCATCGGTATCGGAATCGAATCTCTTGACATGGTGTCATATCGAAACAATAATTTAGGTATCGTGAACTTTTAAGTCAATATGACTAAGCACAATAAACAAATCTAGTTTTAATGTAAGTTAGACATTACAAATCAGAGGCAAATTAATACTTATTAACATTTCGGTTCAAATAAGTTAATTTGTAATAACGTTTAACAACTGCCATAAAAACTTACCTGCACTCTGCGCCTAAAACAAATAGTTAAAAACAATGCAGTGACTGAGGCGACCTCCGGGCTTTTTCGAATTATGTTGATTGAACCTGCAAGTCAACACGAGAAAGCACAAATCAACAAATTTTCCATGAACAAACAGTCTAAAAACTATAAAATAAATCGTCTATGATAAAATCATAGTTTCTTAAAACAATTTGAACAAACACTGTGGTGAAATAGCGCGAGGAAGGTCCAAATTCCGAATAGTACTTAAAAGGGAGACATTAAAAATTACAGACAAAGTAATAGCTGTTTCTATACCCGTTTAAAATAAACAGTTATTTTTTATTAACTGGCATAAAAACTTACCAGGACCATGCGCCTCGCACTCTGTTAACTAACATACACATGTTACAGGCGGTGACAGAGACGACATTCCGGTTTTGTCCGGTTTGGTAATGATAAAATCAAGTTTTGCCAATCAACTTAATTGAACCTGCGAGTCAACACAATAAACAAATCTTCCATGTACAAAAACAGTCTAAAATTCTACTAAAAGATATTCTGTGATAAAACAATGGGTAATTCACCAGAAAATCAAGGTTTCTTAAAACAATTTACAGAAAACACTGCGGTGAAATGGCGCGAAGTCAGTCAGGAAGGTTCAAATTGCGAATTGTAATTAAACGGGAGACATTAAAAATCACAGACATTGTTGTTTGTTTACCCATTTCGTTTCAAACTGACAGTTACTTTTTTATTAACTTTTAATAACCGACATAAAAACTTACCTGGCATGCGGCTTGCACACTGATGCACTCTATTAACTACACGTAAGTTACATGCGGTGACTGACGTGGCATCCGGTTTTGTTCGACTTCATGGGGCGCTTCAAGAACCGACAGCCGGATGACGTCAAAGTTCCGCGAGAGCGATTTAAAAGCAGACTCCTCCGTATGATTTCGCGAATTGCTCTCGCGGTACTTTGACGTCATCCGGCTGTCGTTTCATGCGGCGCTGCATGAAGTCAAACAAGCCTATAGAATCAATCAGAAGGCTGCAGCCTCCGGAGGTCGCATTTGCAGGTTGCATACGTCATCAAGACTGTCTTATTTCAGAATATAAACAATTATAAAGGTGACAAATATTCTAAGTTAATTGTAAATTGTTGTTATATTCTTGTCTTGCAAATGTAATGCTCAGTTAACTTAAATAAACCAGGCTTGATGACATATGCAGCCTGCATATGCGACCTCCGGAGGCTGCAGCATTCGGATTGAGAAATGGGCAATAAACCTGCGAGTCAACACGAGCTAACACAATCAGCGAATCTTCTATTTACAAGAATATAATTAGGCTGGGCATAGATTAATCTAGATTAGTCTCATACAAAAAATAAAAGTAATTTTTTGCATAATATATGAGTTTGTGCTGTGTGTAAATAGTATATTTAAAGCGTAACTAAACCCCTGGTCAGAGCCTGACTCCACCCACTGCCAATATTTGAAAAATGCAAGAAAATGGGCACTGGGCAGATCCCAACGGAGATAGAGGGGACGAACTAAGATCGTACCAAGTGTGTGGTGAGCTTGAACCTGCTTAAGTCACGAGTTACAACATCCAATAGGAAAATTCAACTGCAGTAGCCACATTTCAACCTGAAGAGGGCAGCACTCAGACGTTTTTACACCATATATTATAGTATTGAAACATTTTATATCCAAATGTCAAAAAACTTACTAAAATCAATGAACAGCACTAATATTACATCATTCTTACAGATCATTAACTAAAAAATGTTGGTTTAGGGTTTAGTTACTCTTTAAACACACACACATACATATATACATTTAAGAAATGTATTACTTTAATAATTTTTATTTATATATAACATAGAATATATAAAAATATAAATAAAAATATATACACATGTAAATGTTTCTTAAATACATGAATGTATGTGTATTTATATATACATAATAATTACACACAGCACAAACTCATATGTCATGCAAAAAATTACTTTTATTTTGTATGAGATTAATCTAGATTAATCTATGTCATGCAAAAATTACTTTTATTTTGTATGAGATTAATCTAGATTAATCTATACCCGGCACTAAATATAATCCCAAAATATGCTTATTAATCAAATAAATGTAATTACCATGAAATTACAGATTTGTGAACCAAATACGCAACATACACACATATATACACACACACACACACACACACACACACACACACACACACACACACACACACACACACACACACACACACACACAATGTTACATTTACTCTGTACTCACTTTATTTTCCACGTCAACCAGTGCAGCGTCGTTGCGTCCATTTGTCATCTTCTGGCTGTAAAGGACTTCCACTTCCGGACGCATAAAGCGCTCACCCAAGCGGCCTTATGTTTGTTCTTATCAATTTTAATGGATGGGAAGCCGACTGACCCTTTTCCCAAGAAATGGTTTGACTAGCATTATGATGTTCCGGTAAAGAAGCCACACCAGATTGGAAAGGTTGATAATTTCAGATTAGGCCACAATAAGCTAAATATTAGGTCTTCACTTAGAATTATTTAAAAACTTGGAATAACATGATATATTTAGTGTCAATATTTTTCAAATTTTCATGTTCTTACCTCAACTAAGACAAATTAATAAATGTTTATTTTTTTCAATGCGTGCACTTCATCTTTGCACAGCTTGTTATGAATGTGTTAGCATTTAGCCTAGGACCATTCATTCCTTAGGATCCAACCAGGGATGAATTTATAAGCCACCAAACGCTTCCATGTTTTCCCTATTTAAAGACTGTTACATGAGTAGTTACACCAGTAAGTATGGTGACAAAAAATAAAATGTGATGATTTTTGTAAGCGGATAAAGTATTAATCAGTGTGGTTTTGAAAACATCACTTTAGTTTGCTGAACTTAATGAATGTAATTTTGAACACTTCACTTTAATTTGCTGAACTTAATCAATGTAGTTTTGAAAACTTCACTTTAGTTAACTTTACTTAATCAATGTAATTTTGAACACTTCATTTTAGTTTGCTGAACTTAATCAATGTAATTTTGAAAACTTCACTTTAGCTAACTTTACTTAATCAATGTCGTTTAGAAAACTTTACTTAAGTTACCTTTACTTAATCAATGTAGTTTTAAAAACTTCACTTTAATTAACTTTACTTAATGTAGTTTTGAAAACTTCATTTAAGTTTGCTGAACTTAATCAATGTAATTTTGAAAACTTCAATTTAGTTAACTTTACTTAATCAATGTAGTTTGTAAAACTTTAGTTTGCTGAACTTAATCAATGTTGTTTTGAAAACTTCATATTTAGTTAACTTTATTTAATCATTGTAGTTTGTAAAACTTCACTTTAATTAACTTAACTTAATCAATGTAGTTTTGAAAACTTCACTTTAGTTAACTTTACTTAATCAATGTAGTTTTGAAAACTATACTTTAGTTTGCTGAACTTAATTTATGTAATTTTAAAACTTCACTTCAGTTTGCTGAACTTAAATCAGGAGTTTACCCAACTTACTGAAATTAGTTCATATTACTTAATAATTTGTCAGCTACACTTTTCAAAGTTAGTAAAATAAACAAAAAAACTGTAGTTGTTAGAACTTGCATTTTTCAGTTAAAACAACAGTTATACTTGTTTATTTGTCCTGAAAGTTGAATGAACTTAAAATGTATTGTCAAGTGAACAATTAAAACAATTTAGTTATGTCCACATAAAAAAATAAGTTGAGAAAACTTAATCACAAAAATATTTTTTACAGTGTGGCAGCTTTCATGTATTTTTGTGTCTTGTTCATTGTGACAGGATCGTGGCATTGCTATCTGTGTTATGATGTCTTGTGGGGGATCTATTTTGACCTCAGTTGTGTGTCATGTGTGTTTCCCAGTTTTGAGTGTGGCACCAGCCCCTTGTTATCTAATTAATGATTCATTATTAGTTACTCCTGTTACCTGTTTACCTTGATTAGTTTCCCTATTTAATGTTCTGGTGTTTTCAGTCTTGTGCTTGTTCATTGTCTTCAATGTCTCCAGTAGTTTGGTTATGTTTGTCATGTTAGGTTTTGTTTGCTCCCTCGAGGGCTTTCTGTTATTTATTAAAACTCATTTTTGTTAAAGAGCTGCCTGCATTTGGGTTCTGTCTTTGAAAATCCTGACAGCCACAAGTTGGTTGACTCCATGCCACACA